>NC_048545.1:11131459-11176898 GCF_902806685.2 Maniola hyperantus | reverse complement strand
TTCATTTCATTACTTTACCTACCTGAAACTTCTTTCACATCTTCCTAAGGTAAACTGGCATATATAAGGTCCTCAAACCTCAAGTCGCCCTTGTGGTTTTACTTTTTAAGGATCCTTAAAATTTCTCAATAGTCTTTCTTAGTGAGGGTCTATAAAAATGCAGGATACATAGATACAAAATTTTAAGTTTCTAGGACCACCAGCTTAGGCTATTTCGACAGTGCGTTGTCTATTACAGTTTAATATTATGTTTAAAGAAGTTAATAAAGTATTATCGTGCTTCTTCAATTTAAAAAAAAATAGCTTTACTACTCTTGACTGTATTAATAGAGATTTGGCTTTATCACAATTACTAGCTGATGCCCGCGACTTCGTCCACGTGGATTTACATTTTACAAAATCCCGCGGGAACTCTTTGATTTTCCGGGATAAATAGTAGCTCATGGATTAACTCCAGGGTATAATTTATCTCCATTCCAAATTTCATCCAAATCTGTGCAGCCGGTTTTTCGTGACTGAGTAACAAACATCCAAACATTCACACTTTCACATTTAAAATATTAGTAGGATTAATACAATGTTTAAATCATCTCATTCGAAGTACTTGACATTATCTTCTATCAACCATATTTCATTTTTGTTATTTTGTGTATTGTCTAAAAGTTTTCTGTCTATCACTCAGAATAAGGACTGTTAGAAGTAGCCCTATTGTGACACTTACTGTTAGAGCGAGATAGCTAAATGCATTTAAGCTCTTGTTAGAACGAGACAAAATGATTATGTTTTGTCCTTATCACCGTGGCCACTTTTTTTGTTTGTCAAAATGTATTTGTACGTGAGTATTTGACAAACAACGTGAAGTGTAGAAGGAATGACATTTCACAAGTAAGAAAATCTGCTTGAGCGAGAGGGACTGAGGGGGCCACGCTAGTTGCAAATCTTGACATATCTGTGGTCTATCATAATTCAAAATTGTACTGTAGTGTGTCAATGTCATCTAACCTATCACTATCAATCTTATTATTTCCACCACAGATTACGACCTGGTGGAGGAATATTGGGACTCGCTGGTAGAGTATGAAGGGGCGACGTTGGCTGCTCGTGACATCTGGCAGCACGTTCAACCCCTGTACCTAAAGTTGCATAAGTATGTTACTCTGAGGCTCCGAGGTGCAGAAGAAGTTGGGAAACCACTGCCTGTGCATTTATTCAGTAAGTTTTACTTTAGCAACAGCATTGTCAGGGCTCCTCTATGGTCCTGTACCTATTTGGCTTAGCTGAAGATATGATACGTTGTAGTATAATTTATTAAGGCGTTACTAAGCCTATGGAAGGACGTACGAGCCAGCAGGGCACTGCCATAGCTATTTCTATATAAATTCTACACCAATGTCTTAAATCGTTGCCAGTTGATTTTTTATTATGATGTGGCGGTTGCCACAATTGCAACTAGATGGCGCTATTCAATCGATAGCATATCATGACGTAATTCAGAACAAATGTATCGTCGCCAGTACTCGCACTAACGGAGTTTTCTGCAATTTGGACTATATTAAAATACAACCGTCGGCCCAGCTGGCGCTACCGAGCACAACCAACCGCTTCGGTGGGAGATCTCCCTTTTGGTACGGTCAAGCAAGCATACCGCTCCCGTACAATAATTATGTTGGTGTTTCATTTTGTAGAAATATGAAGAAGTGAACGAATTATCTCGTCCAAGCTTACATCTTATCACACTTAGTAACTCTATGCAAGACATACTGTCCATGATTGGAAAATAGTTATACAGATTTTCAGGTCATTTTTATAAGGGATTTTCACGAACTCGATCGGTATTTGTTGATTTTTAACCGACTTCCAAAAAGGGGTAGTTCTCAATTCAGCCCGTTTTTTTATTAGAAAATTTTAATACTTGTAAAGAGTTAGCAATGAAATACGGTAGGTATCTGTACAATATTTATGACCTATAAAATAATTCAATTATCATCGTTTCCCATTTCCAAGTTTTATTCCACAATAAAACCATTGTACGTGCGGCTCTTAGGATCCAGTCTAACAAAGGAATCGATTCTACGTGAAAATTTAATTCCACAGGATCTCTCACGGGGGATGACTGGTCTAATCTAATCGAGAGTTTACTACCTAAATATCCAGATATATATCAAAAGGTCCACGCCAATATTCAACTTAAGGTATGATTCTCAATATCTTTTTTTTAAATGCAGGATATATTATAGACTTCAATTTAATGACCATACATGTAATGAAACGTAGATACATTGAGTGTGTTCTAGAACATTTTTGTGGTGTTGCGTGTTGGTTGTATGTGTACCTTGCTTTTCCTGCTTTAGTGGGAGGGCGGATGGTGCATACTGCATTCTGCAAGTTGTATCATACCAAATCTGTTTTTATAGATTATTGCAAATTAAGCTTGTGGTTCCTTGTATGTCAGTTTTATCAAACCCAGCTTGTACCCCTTAGGTTTCTGCATGGTATCGTACCCGAACACTAGTTCACTTGGGGTACGGATTTGCGAGTAGAAAGGTAAATGGTCAAACCGAACCTCCTACCTGACTAATTTAGAAATTTGACCTAGACGATATCCTCACCAGGACCTCTTATTTACAAAGCCGCTACCCCAGAGAATTTGTCGAAAAACGTTTTCACCTATATTTACCTTTGCAGGATATAGGAGGATTAAACGCATACAGGGAAGCAAACAATTTACTCAGACAGTTAAATTTAGGCGAAGTCCCCAACGATATCTTAACAGAATCAGCCTTCAACGGCACTTGTCCTCCAACTATAGTAGACTGGTGCCAACCCAATAAACTGAGATTTATATCGTGCAAAGATGTCAGCATTCAGAACTATATGGACGCGCACGAGACAGCCACGAAGATAAGATTCAAAATAACAACGGCTCTACACAGCAATAACACTTATATTTGAGAGAAGCTCCACGTTATTCAGGTATCATTAATTTGTTATTGAGCGACAATGTGCCCTGCCCATTGCCACTTCAGTTTCGCAACTCGTTGAGCTACGTCAGTTCCTTTAGTTCTCCTACGGATCTCCTCATTTCTGATTTGATCACGTAGAGAAACTCCAAGCATGGTGGGCAGGGCGCATAGTTCGTAAAACCGATAGACGTTGAGGTCCCTGGTGCTGGAATGGCGACCTCGCACCGGAACACACAGTGTTTGAAGACTCCAAACTAGGTGGATGGACGACATCAGACGAGTCACAGGGAGCCGCTGGATTCAGGCGACGTAAGACCGTGGCGTGTGGAAAACCCTACAAGAGACCTATGTCCAGCGGTGGATGTCTATCGGTTGATGATGATTGATGAGCGACAATGGCGTCGCGAGTCACGACGCGTGGCACCTTTGACGCTTGCTATTTCATAATAACCACAAATCACGAAGGACTACCTTTTGTGCTTTTGTGAACAGTCTCACACTGGAACTCCTTGTCAAGATAGGAGCTTCTTTAGGGGACCTTTTGTTATATTCAACCTTGAAGCAGCTTCAAGGTTGAATATGACAAATGTCGTCTGAATGGTCCCCTAAAGAAGCCCTTTTCTTGATTGTGTATTCCGTTGTTAATGTCAGTCTTTTGTTTTTCACAGCTATTTATGAAGCGGTGCCAGGTTTTGTATCGCTTCTGTCACTGAACCCTCATACGCTTGATCGGGCAGGACTATATCCTCTGGAAAGATTTAATTACAATATTAACCATCACCGCCTGGTCTTACAGCTTATCATTGCATTGAGAGATTTGCCCAAGTAAGTAAGAAATCTCTGTTTAGAGATAAGCATTTCCAATGTAAACTTAATTTATTATTACTTTGTAACTACAATTTTTGGTACATGAATAATAAAAATAAATAAATAACCACTGATCCAATTTTTTGACTGTGATTCTTCTTGATAATATTGATAAGTAAAGAGTCCAGAAAGGGTTAACAAGCTTTATTAAATATCTAATCAATTACTATGCAATATGTCGAACTGAAACGCTAGATTGCTTGACGTTAATATGACTTTTCTGGTAAGTAGAGTCTTAAACTAGCCTTATTTATAAAGACGACACCTGCGACGATTTGGAAGTTTAAATCCCCAAATTGACTCATCCTGGAATCCATAGCTCACTTTAGTGAGATGGAGGTCATCGAATAAAATAATAATAGTTTTCTTTTTTTCTTTTTCATGATTATCTTTACTTCTCTATCTCTTTTTCAGATTAAATTATTATTTGGCAATAGATGAATGGAGAATAAAAGTCCTGATGGGTCAAATTCCTTTATCAAAAGTAGAAGACAGTTGGAGCGAGTTCAGGAGAAACTTTTCTCTAATAGAATCCTCAAGCTCTGACATTCTTGGAGATCCATATGTTTTGTTTAACAAGCCATATATCGGGTAAGAAAGAGCACCTATATAATTTTCATAGAAATGTGAATGTTTGTGAGCTTGCCTGTTAGTCTGTTACCTTTCACGGCTCAACCCCTATATTGGTCATGAAGTGTGAAGATCCTGGAGATGGGCAAAGGATACTATGAATTTTAAATTTCTAAATTCACGCAGACAAAGACGTACAAGCAAGTTACCTTCATGAAATTTCGTTCTATGTTCAAAATAAAGAAAATTGTTATTTTACTTTCAGGAAATTCCTAGGTCTCATATTGAAGTACCAAATCTATCAATCATTTGCCGAAGAGCTAATATCAGATGACTTGGATTTGATCACACATATTTTCCAAAATAATCAACGTCTAATGTGAGTACCCTTAATAGAAAAATATTTGTTAATGTAATAAAACTATAGTTATCTGAAATTTTGAATTTTTTTCTTTTCAGTGATGTCATGATGCAGGGTTTTAGCGTCTCATGGCCTGAAATGATCAGTGATCTATTGGTAAAACGTGAAAATGGACTAGAATACAATGCACTCACGGATTACTTTAGACTGTTAGACGAATATTTGGATAACCAATTAGACCCAGCAAATGATCATTCTGTCGAGGATTACAACGAACCTCCTCCCGAAGTTGATTTACAAGAAAATGAAATTCCCGAAGAAACCAGCCTACCAAAATCTGAGGATGGAAATGAAAAGAAAGATGTTCCTCTAAGAAAAACTCACGATGACATCCTTGATAATATTATAGAGACTGAAGAAGATTCGAACTCTAAATATGAAACGTCTACTGTGGGTGTCTTGGAAATTAAGAATCCAGTAGCAGCCGGGGACCAAAGTGATGCTCAAAATCCCAAAGAAGCTTCATACAACGTTTACTGGTGGATCGGAGTTGCTGTTGCGCTTGCAGTCGTTGTAATATTAGTAGCAATAATTGCTAGAAAGCGACAGAGCCATAGAAAACAACTAGAGAAACAAAGAAGAAGACAGACCCCTGATTTGAAGAATATCGGTTCTAAAGGTGGAGCCGATATAAATTGTTCAGGACACTAGTGAATTTGTGCCAATACGATTTATGAGGAGTGTAGAGTACAAATGTGTTGATGGTTAAATGTTTTATGTTTTGATTTTAATGTGCTTAATTTGGTTTAGATTAATTGGTGTAAAAGTGGATTATTTATTCTTACTCTATGGTGCTGTATCTTTTATAGATTCCGTTTCAACTGTTGCATTTATGTTTGTCTTTAGTTCAATGTGTGTTTGTGCGTTTGTTTCTATTGCAACTGTAAAAATATTCTTAGATAGTGAAGATGAAAAAAATATTTTTGTACATATCACAATTTGAAAAAATATAGTAAGTTTTAATAATGGTTACCAATTGTGTACGATAGGTGTAAATTCTAGTTAGATGTAATTTCGCCGTGCCTTAAGCGTTTCAATTTCGTATAAGTAAAGAAATATTATATTAAAGGAAACGATCAAATTTGTAATTAAATAAGGTAATTTTATAAATCTCTATTTACTCTGCTCTCAAAGACCAAACCATTATCTTTTTATGTGATCTTATTTATTTACTTACTAACATTTTTATTGTTTTAACTAGATTATTTATTTTAAAGAATTAGGACAACCCAGGTATTTAATAATATTATTTTTGTTATTATTAGTGTTCACACTAAGTGCGGCAACTTCGCAAGGCTTTGCTTTGCCAATTAGCATGGCCGAATCATATTCACATCACATACATCACAGTCTCGGTCGTACAACTACAAAGCAATGCTTTGACAGGCTGTCGCATTCAATGTAGACCTATATAACTATTGATGCATTTTAATTATTTTAATTGTTAGATTACTAACTCTCGTTAGTAAGCATGATATAACAAATTTGTCTCAGAATTCGATAAAAGGAGTAAAAAATAAATGTTTTAAATAAATCTTCAGTTGTTTCATTTCCAAGTTTTACATAATTCTTTGGTATGTGATTCGTCAGTGCTTGTTGCACTAATGCAACTTATTTTATTTTTGTGTCATCCTATCGAAATGGACCTAGACTGATAGTACTATCATTTCCATCATTTTCAGAATCGACCTAATGACCTATAGTCGTGGTCCAAGTCTCACAGGACGCGCCCTTAGGAAGAAGACGTTACCCTCCAGTCTATCCAATTGTTTATTCGAGCCCTAGGGCTCACCCCCAGGTGGATCTCCGCGCTCGCCACCCCACCCCATTGACACTATAGCGGCCAGTAGGGCCTACGCAGCATACTCAATCCATCTCTATGCTCAATCCGAAACATTGCGATTGACATAACAAACTTAGGACAAGCGCAGACGGAGCGCGCCGAGTAATAGCGAATGGTGTCGAGGCTTGGCGAATGGCAATGAGTAAGTATGTTATACCATAATGAAGTGTACCGTAGGTCGTAAGTATGTTTCTACCAATATTCTTATTTAGATTGACAGTAGAATAATTTAGAAAAAATCTCCATTCGATCCACCCAGGGCATTACAAAGTTTCCATTTATCCATCACTAAGTTAAATTATTATACAAATTAAATAAGTAGGTATCAGATTCTATAAAGTTATTCTATTTATTATTTGCGACTTATTTGTTGTTTCAAAGTAGGTTAATGTCTTAGGGTCTTATCACACTGGCGATTTGCAAACGTCTTTCGAGCGAGAAACTTAAGTTGCTTGGTGCGAAAACGCAGCGCGTTTGTGGCAATGATCACGGCATACGGCAATCTATAAATTCAATAGTATTCGATTTCTAAGCAATCGATAACAATATTCGATTTCTAAATAATACTAAGCAAAGAAAATCTATTAGTGAATCTAATCCATTTTTTTTTTTACTTCAAAAAAAAGGAGGAGGTTCTCAATTCGTCGGAATCTTTTTTTTAAGTGAATTTTAGACTATATTTTGGCATTTGTTTCTCATAATGTACAACAAAGGTAAGACAATTAATCTACTTTAGCCAAGAATTATCAAACATTATGGTCTGAATGGCCGTAGCCAGGAATTGATTTCGGAGGGGGTTTTCCTTTCGGGGAGGAAAAACTGTTGCTCGACTTGATGGGTGGACACAACAAGACGACGCCACTAGACGACACCACTGGCACAAACACCTTATGTAAATTAATTAATAACCTTATGTTAATAATAATGTTGGAAATACAGTCCTGTCTACCTACCTATAATACCTATTCTCGGCGCTTCCTTCGCTAATCACCTAGCTGTAATTACGCTTTAACAATTAAATAGGTACCTACCTACTCACTTGAATACATTACAACTTTTAAAAAAGGTATATCTACAACCAGGTACCTACCTAAAATATAATAATACCTATATGCCTACTCTTATTTGCTATCTGGTAATAGAAGGGCTGGATAATTTTTTGCGCAGCCTGGCTGTCCAGCGCGGAAATGCAACCAGTATTCTTGGCACCATTCCACGCGGGTATGATTTGTATAGTAATTAGATTAGATAAGACTAGCTTTAAGTTTTATTGTAATATTTCAATAAAATAATAATACTTATAATTTGTGTCTGCAAAATAAAAGAATTGAATTGAAAATCACGTTCACAAGTCGCCAGTGTCGTAAGACCTTAAAAAGATGAGAAGAGACCTCATAAATATTTCATGTTTTTGTTGTGCCGCGTCTTTTGATAACTTTAAGATTGCTCTTCATTTATTTTGAGCGCTTCGGATGTTGTCACCTCCAAAGGTCATATTACCTGTTAAATGTTAGTATAAGGCCAGGGACATATCTAGCGATATGTGCGAGCGGACGAGACGTGCGAATTCCACTGTTCAAATTAGAAGTGAAAAGTGACTATCATAATGTTAATATTCTGGAAAAATAAATGATTTGTTACTAGAAATAAAATAAACTTATGCCAGCTACGCTTTAGGCTAAGTGAACTTAACAATAGGGTCTTGGACTGTAATAAAATGACGTGATTTTTGTATAGCGGGTAGTTTATGGTTCTAGAATTAATTATTAACGAGAATAATTTTAAAAAATCACGAAGAGTGCGATTGTTTACACTATATATCTAATAGCTTAGCTCTCAAAATACGGCGGCGGTAGGTCTCTTGCTCAACACATCTCTATCATTTCCTTCAGTGGAAATGCACCCTTACCTACTGTGCCAGTTTTAATCAAATTACCCATTATGCTTTTCGACCGAGCCTCCGAGTAATTAATACTTTTTATATCTATCACGGTTTATATTCAGCTCTTTATCGTGCCTTTTGAAATTCAGCGATCATTTTAATTAAACCCAAATATTTTTTTCTGACATGGAATTTTTTCGCCGTAATCGTATCAATCTAAATTAGCTGAAATATCATGAAACATCAGATAAAGTAACATTTATTATTTTTATTTAATTATATCCTGCTGAAGATGTTATTCTAAGTGCCAGACCCGTGCTCGTTAGTGGATCGGTTCTTTTTGTTCCATTAAGTCTAAGATGGTAGTGGGATAACTTGGAAGGGCTATGGCAGTTTTTATCACACCCATACTCTTTATCAGTTTTCTATACATGCCATCGTACCGGAACGCTCAATCGCTGTACGGCACGGCTTTGCTGGTATGGTGGTAACTAGCACGGCCGTAGTCTCCCACCAGACCAGCCTAGAGACAATTTAGAAATTATAAATGGCCTCCATTTTTTTTTTTTTAAAGAATATTAGCCATGTTAAATGACTAATATTCCCCTTTCCTCTCCAACTAAGCGTCAGCTTGTGCTAGGAGTAGGTACGACAATATTGCAACGGGCGGGGTTGAACCGTTCGACCTTTCGGTTTCAGTCCACTCCTTTACCCGTTGAGCTATTGAGGCTCTATAAAGGCTCTATTTATAAGACACATCACCACTGCGCCAAGGAGGGTCGCGAAAACCGCAGTAAAATCACCCGTCATGGGGTTGATGATGATGATGAATACAATAAGGATTGTGTAGCTATAACTACCTGACTTTTATTATACAGGTTGTAACCAGAACGCTAGCAAAAAGTTCGCGCTACTGTTATACTACCTAAACACAATCCAATACCAATAACCATTTGCCTCATTTTGTAGTTTTAGTGATTTCGTTTTTTTTAAACCAGCAATGTATGGCGTGCAAAACTCGGGTTCAATGCCCCGCCTACGATGCGGGGATTGACTCCGAAGTGGCCTACTTACGCAACGTTCGTTGACCTCTGGCGTCATTCAGATGTTTTATTGCAATTTATCGTAATCGTAAACTTTTACAAAATTATAAGATTTTCAATAAAAAAAATCTGCGCGTTCTTTTGTGGTATCATATCAATAATAAGCAGTAGGTACCTGTCTTCGTTTTTGCCAGCGTTCTGGTTACATCCTGTATATTCTGTTATTTTATCGAACAAGTGAATACGCGAGACTCGGGCATTCTAAAGCACCTGTATAGATACTAAGGTAACTTAAACTTTTTGAAAGTTTGCATACCTGTTCAAAAATATTAAATTGCATTTATGCAAAGGTACTCTCGTCTCGTTATACAATCAATAAGAGCTTTCGGAGTGCTTTCTTAGAATTTAATGTAATCTTAAATTTGCCCGCAGCTGCTTACTATGGTAAGTTAGCAACAAAGCAAATGAAATGAAGGTACGAGTGCTTGCAAATAGAATGTATGAGGGGTACTTACCTTTTATTTTGTCTGTGCTTTTTATGAATCAACTAGCTTATGCTCGCGTCCCTTTGTCCGCGTGGACTACACAAATTCAAACCCCTATTTCACCCCCTTAGGGGTTGAATTTCAAAAATCCTCTCTAAGCGGATGCCTACTTCATAATAGCTATCTGCATGCCAAATTTCAGCCTGATACGTCTATTAATTTGAGCTGTGCGTTGATAGATCAGTCAGTTCAGTCAGTCACCTTTTCCTTTTATATATTTAGAAGACTAGACTCTAGTGGTATTACAGTGAGATGAGCAAAAAGTTGGTAAGTATAATGCATATATTTTTAGAACTCACTCGCCATTTTTTGTTCTGTGTCAACTGTGATATCAAATGTACGCGGCAGAAAATAATGTAGGTACATCCACATCGAGCTTTAGAATGAGATTTCGGCTTTGAAGAGCGTTGTCTCTGTCACGTTTACCTATGTGACGTTTTGTCGGTCTCAACGACAGAGACAATGCTCTACAAAGCGATAAATCTCTTTCGTAAAGGCCGACGTACATTATTTTCTGCCGCGTACTGTACGGTTTACCTACCGTAGGTACGAGTACAATTATTCATGTGGTGGGTTTACCCTACCCGAAATTGTACTTTTGAAATCACAGTTGACACATAGAACAAAACATGGCGAGTGAGTTCTCAAAATGCACTATAGATATTATGTAGCTTTTTTGCCGCTCTTCATTTGCTCCTCCAAAGTCAAAGCGAAAAACTTGAGCTAAAAGCATATGGGATGACATTTATGACTCCAATGACTGCGATTTGGACCTTTCGGAACAGCTTTCGGATTTCATAGTTTTTCTATAAATCTTTTCATGTGCCTCTGTATTCTCAGCCTAGCCTTTTAATTGTCAATCTGAGTCTCTGGCCCTGAATTCAGAATAGGTGGAGCGGTAAAAGGAGCGTGAACTTGTCGTCACCCAAAAGGTGTCTAGTACGACATTAAATTAATATAAAAAAAGACATAAGTATCTATAGATATTTTGTATATAGTATTTGTTCGTTGCGTGGATTGAAGTTTGTAAAATACACGGGAGCTCTCGATTTTCGGGGATCAAAAGTAGTCTATTTCACTGTTCAGGTGTCTAAGGATATCCTTACATAAATTCACGTCAATGTATTGCTCCTTGCGGCATAATTGAAGGACATAATGAACAATTTCTTCCCATGTATAGTAGTAGTTAGGATGAGCGAGTTACTTTAATCGCTGATATGGTGTCCCAGTACCTATTAAAGATACAATATACTACCATACTATACTAGATACCATTTCTATATCACTTTAATATAGTTTTCTGTGGTCCTGAGTACTTACGTAATACGCAGTCAGCAGACATGATCCGGGCAATTTATTTTATTGTCTTTCTGACGTCTGTGTCGTAACTCAAGGATGTGCTGTGTTTTAGGATACTCCACAACCCTGGCTGCAATTTCTTACAAGGATATGAGTTTAGGTACAAGTCCTTTGACGTAACCCACCTGTAAAATTTAAATATATACCAGTATCTCACTTTTCTTATTTTTCTGGTGTACCTAATTTTAATACGGTATATAGAGCTAGCGTGCACTACGGTGCTGTGAGTTGCCTGCGTTTGAAAATCCGCAAATTTGAATTTTAATCTATCAAAATCCGGGGCGGAATTAATTCCGCACTGCGCGCACTTCTATGTACCTAGTTCTACAGTTCACAGAGGTTTGCGGAAAAAACGTACGGAATTTTCCGTGCTACGCGCTAGCTCTTAAAGAAAAATACCTCTGTGTACCGGTCATCACCTTCATCATTATCAACCGCCGTCCATCCACTGCCGGACATAGGTCTCTTGTAGGGACTTCCACGTCACCATCCACCGGTTAGCTGCGTCTCGGTTAATGTCGTCTGTCCATCTAGCAGTTTTCCGACGCTGGGCGTTCCGGTGGAGGTCGTCATTTCCCGCAGCTTGGGACCCAACGTCTATCGGTTTTTCAAACTAAGTATGTGTAACGGTCACAAAGCGGTAATATGTTTATGTAACTGTACTTACAAACATCTGTTATAGTTTATTTTTAAAATGGCTGCGTCACAAAGAAATATGGACAGACGAACTGTGTGTGTTCCTTAATTTATTACGGAACCCTAAAAAGCTTGATATGATAGGATAGCTTTAAACCTCGAAAATCAGAGCTTTACTGGCTTAAGTACTCGTACATAAATCAAAAGTACCAACTAACGAAAGAGTCATGGAAGTCTTTATGGGTTTAGTTAAGTGTTTCCGTATTTGTACGACCCTCGCAAAGTCTTGGGAATGTTCCGGACAAAGCTTTGCGGTCATCTAACAAGGCCGGGATAATTTATATTTCCATGACTTTTGGTCCGAAACTTGTAGTCCAAACTAGCTTTTACCCGCGACCCTCTGCACAATTCCGAGATGATGCACGGTCCACGGTATTAATAGAGGTCAGTGCTGGCCGAACAGAGCTAAAGTTGTCGTTATAACCAAACTAGGCTCCATTAAATGTGAGGTTCTGCATCAGTCAATTCCTCGTGATTGATAAAGTATTGATGGACCAGAACATTGTCCAGATATATTATGTATATGAACGCAAGGCTGCCTTTATATACAAATATCATGCACTTGGACGCTTAGTCCAATTGCGTGATTCATAGGACATATTCTGGTTCTAGTGGGACGAGTAGTCTTGGACTTGAACTATTAGTGCGCAGAGATCCCTAACAGAAATCTGTATTTTCCTTATACAGGAACTAGCTTATGCCCGCGACGTTTCATCCGCGTGGAATACACAAATTTCAAATAATTACCTTACCGGATGTGTACGTCATAATAGCTATCTGCATGCCAAATTTCAGCCCAATCCGTCCAGTAGTTTCAGCTGTGCGTTGATAGATCAGTCAGTCAGCTTTCCCTTTTATATATTTAGATGAGATAATATTATTATATCTATATATATACAATTCAAAGTCCTGACTGACTGACTGACATATAGCCAACGCACAGCCTAAACCGCTGGTCCTATAGACATGAAATTTGGAGGGTCTATTCTTTGTAAAGAGTAGGTATCCACTAAGAAAGGATTTTTCGAAATGGGGGTTGGAAAGTAATATGTGTTATTCGGTGCTGTTCAGAGTGCGCGTCCTGATGTTATAATGTTTGTGTCTGAAAAAAAATGCCATTTGTTTCCTGTAGGCCACGCGGGCGAAGCCGCGGGCAGAAGCTAGTGTTTCATAAATCCGGATATTGGCTTCAGAGTTCAGATTAATAAATCATGATATGAAAAAGGTCTGTGAAAAGACGTGGGTGTCGTTTTTGAGCATTGGCATCATTCATTCGTTGTCGTTACGGCTTTATGCCTTTATCAAAACACAATTCGGAAAAATGGAAATGATTCGCGGAAAATTGTAACGATTCTGTAATTGATTTGGTATGAATATGATATTTATGTATTATTCTGTTACTATATGATGCCCGCGACTTCTAAAAAAGCTTTTTTAAATCACGTGGGAACTTTTTTTTTCAGGAATTTCCGGGACGCAAGCTACCTCTGTGCCTACTTACCTTTCAAACAAAAGCGGTTAAACGGATATATCGCACGTTAATTTTTTTTTTCTTGTACTCGTAATAATATGTCTAGCTGCCATCGGCTTTCTAGCCATAATCAGATTTTGGGTAAGTGTGTAAAATTTATTTATTTAAACATCTTTATTACGCAACCTAAGGAACTTATAGAACTGCAAGATTCATTCAATCGAAAGACAACTGCGTCAGGGAAATCGTCAGAATTCTTGATTATTGAGTGATCATAACACGCAAACCTGAAAGGCCTGATGCTATTCATTAGCGGTTTTAGATTCAGCATCTTTATCCGCTTCCGTAGGTATAATTAGTTTGAGGAAATCACAGTTCTTATTTCCTTGGGAGATTTATTGGTTAATTAATAACTCATAATACAGAAAAGGGTCTAAGAAAATTAATGGGAGTTCTTTGGGGCGAAGTTTAGCTGTTATCTATGTAAAGATATACTAGCTGATGCGGTCAGGCTTCGCTTGCAGGGAATTTATTAGGTAAGATTTATTCAATTCATTTCATGGGGTTATTTAAGGGGCGGAACAACACATTCCTATAAAAGGCCGGAAACGCATTGGTGGTACCTCTGTTACTGCAAATGTTTATGGGGTGGCGGTAATCACTTAACATCAGGTGACCCGCCTGCTCGTTTGCTCGCCATTTATATTTTAAAATAAAAGATTAATAGCGTGGACTAACATGCAAAATATAAAGTTTCTAGACCCAGCTGTTTGAGCTGTACGTTTATACTTCATATATAAAAGGAAAAGGTGACTGACTGACTGACTGACTGATCTATCAACGCACAGCTCAAACTACTGGACGGATCGGGCTGAAATTTGGCATGCAGATAGCTATTACGACGTAGGCATCCGCTAAAAAAGGATTTTTGAAAATTCAACCCCTAAGGGGTGAAATAGGGGTTGTGAAATTTGTGTAGTCCACGCGGGACGAAGTCGCGAGCATAAGCTAGTACTTCATATTATGTAAGTCAGTCTGAGTCTGCATAGATTCAGGTTTTTATAAATGATATAGACAGACATACTTGCATTTATAGCTTTAGTTGTAGCTTTAGTTTTAAGTTTGCGTAATAATTATCACCACTATATCTTAGAAATCCAACATCTGACCTTCAAAAAGAGTTATTAATTACCTATTTTGAATAAATCATTTGACTTTTGACTTTATAACATTAACGCTGCT
Organism: Maniola hyperantus; assembly: GCF_902806685.2. Classification (NCBI taxonomy): domain Eukaryota; kingdom Metazoa; phylum Arthropoda; class Insecta; order Lepidoptera; family Nymphalidae; genus Maniola; species Maniola hyperantus. The sequence continues at coordinate 11,161,996 of NC_048545.1, read as the reverse complement.
TAAACTTTTGAACTATAAAGCAATAGTCTCTATAGCTCAACAGTTAAGAAGCAGTCTGAAAGGTCGGGCGGTTTAAACCCCACCCGCCCGTTGAACTTTTGTCGTACCTACACTTAACACAAGCTTAGTTGGACGGGAAAAGCCGTGATTAACATGGTTAATAATTTTCTTTTCTGTTTTAATTCTGTGGAAAAGTTTTTTTGAAAAAGATATTAAAAAATCCAAATGAACTTCAGAGATAAACTCACAATACCCACTTAAATTTGTTTGTGTAAAAGTAGTTTGCATGTAATTGTATAATAATTATATATTTAGCATGTATGTATTGTTAATGTACCTAACTTTGCAATGCCCTAACGGGGCTTCATGTAACCATGAAAGCAAATGAATAAATAAATCATAAATCATAAAAATATTAAAAATGCAACTGAAAACCAGCTGTGGATTATTTTGGCGTACGAAGCCAAGACGTGTCCCTAGTCTGTACTATTTCTTCTATGTTTCGGACAGCAAAATTCTTGTCCTAAATTAAGTATTGGCCATAGCATACGGTCATTTATCTTGAAATAAAATTTTCTCAGCACCTTCATACAAACAGGAAAGTAAATCCATTTCTACATGCCCGCATGATGCATTGTTGCGTTCGTAAGAGATATCCTTCCCCACCGTTTATTCCTGTTTGCGGTAAAATACTGATGCCATTTATACCAGTATGTGAATACAGTACCCACTCTAGTCTGTTTTGAATTATTGACTTCATTTCTTTTAATTCATACTAACATTTATTTTACTTTATTAGCAGTTATGCGCGACTGAGAGAGATTGTATAGCAAATCAATAATTACTACTCATATCGATTTTACAACGTTGCAATATGCTACCGCGGTGGTCCCAGGCTGTGTTTCCACTGACGCGGAGCTGGGTGGAGTGGAGAGGACCGTAAATACCAATCACGCTCCGCTCCACTCCACTCGGCTCCACGTCAGTGGATTGTCGGCTGACGTATTCACTAATAAAATGATAACGCCCGAATCCGGACTTTTACCGAGCTTTTATAAGACCACATTACAAGTGAATGCTCTAGGTCAGTATGCCAAGCTATGTATTTTAATGTCTTTGAAGTATAAGGCAGTTTCTTAGAAGATCAGAAACTCTGAAAATTGTCCTGGGACAATGTTCGGAGCTTCCCGGGACTGGTCCCAAGTTACAGTTTTTGCAATTTACGAAGGCGAGTGAACTTTACTTGTGGTTACGTCGTTTACATGGGCATGCGTAAGTGTGCGTGCATGTTGGACCAATCAGTCGCGAGCAAGCGCTCGCAAACGCACACATTTAGTATACCTTACTTGTACCAATTCGACTTAAACACAAGCATGAGCCACTCGCCTTCGTGAAATGCAGGAACTATAGGAGAATACGTACCAATAGTAGTAACTATTTCATACATTAAGACCCGGCCTATTTATTTGAACCAGTTCCAAATAAAACGTGCTTAGAATTAAGCCTTTCTTGTGATTGAGTGTGGATTAAAGCCCTGATCGTACACAACGCGTGGCGGAAGCAGCACGACAGGAAGTCTCATTTCACGCGTGTGTACAGTCATGGCAGCAGCGCCGCTTCATAGTGTCAACTTTCATCTTTTCAATATCGACTATGTAGTAACTACATAGTCGATATTGAAAAGATTGTATAATTACATACATATACATTGTACATTGTAGTTGGTGTGGTAGCTTTGGTTATAGCTTGGTAACTGCGACGGGCGTAACGCTGCCCTTTACGGTGAATGCGTGTGTTAACTTGCATTCAGGTTTTTGACGGCTATCCGCTTCCAGGTAAGCCCGCTACAATCTTGGATGGCATCACGTACTCGTACCATATTATCATAAATGTGAAAGTGTGTTTGTTTGTTTGTTGGTTTGTCCTTCAATCACATTGCAACGGGTTGACGTGATTTTTTGCATGGCCTACAGAAGACCTGGAGAGTGACATAGACTAATTTTATTCTGGCAAATCAAAAAGTTCCCACGGAATTTTAAAAACGTAAATCCAACCGGACGAAGTGGCGGGAATTAGCAAGTTGAATATAAAAAGTGACGTTGCACGTTTTGTTTGACCTGGGTTAATACTTGAGAGTGCCTTTAAGAGGAGGAGCTAAGAGTAAATTACGGTTTACATCTTTATTCGCCGCACGCTGCCTTGTATTAGATTCTCCGTGAAAAGGATTTCTATGAGAAACTCATATTTTATCAGTGAAAAAAGCTGACGTAAGCGTAATATTGATTCTTAACGAACTACAGATATTATAGTTACTACGACGACTGTCTTCGTTAAAATAATTGAACCAGTTGTTATAAATACTAGCTCAACTTTATTTTTAAAAATGAATTGTTACTGTAGTTTTGATAAAATATGTCCTAGGTAGAGACTAGAGAGCGATCATGCACTAATCCGATCCTAATTCGTGAAAATAAGGATATAAAAAATATCCACGTCATATGTCATAAGCTGTGGTAGCCTAGTGGTTAGGACGTCCGCCTTCCAATCGAAGGTCGGGGGTTCGATCCCGGGCATGCACCTCTAACTTTTCCGAGTTATGTGCGTTTTTAAGTAATTAAAATATCACGTGCTTTAACGGTGAAGGAAAACATCGTGAGGAAACCGGCATGCCTGAGAGTTCTCCATAATGTTCTCAAAGATGTGTGAAGTTTGCCAATCCGCACTTGGCCAGCGTCGTAGACTATAGCCAAAACCCATCTCACTCTGAAAGGAGACCCGTGCTCTGTAGTGAGCCGGCGATGGGTTGATCATGATGATGATGATGACGTCCCAGAAAAACGGTCTTGAAACATGTATAAACAGACAAATGAACGAACAGTACAGTAAGTAAACTTTTCTTATTAAAAGTTTGGTATTTTCCCTAAAAATATATAAAATCGTCGTTAGCATAGAACACACGAGCCAGCCTGCCTGAGCATACACATTTTGACTTAATGTGTAATCTTATATCCCCAGTATGTCCCAATATCTTCGAGAACCGTTCAAGGGTAGCATTTTACTGCGGTTACCCACGCCTTTCAAGCTGTCGTCGACATGAATATATTCATTATGCCACAAGCACCAATCTCACATTACAGACGTAAAGCCTGATTCACACCTACGCATGTGCACAAACATAATGTGAACGTGTTCACGAGTGGTTTGCGAGCAGTTCGCATGTATGTTGTACTTACAAGTCACGGCGTGCGTGGACATGTTTGTAAGTTTTAAGAGTGAATATCTACTACATGTATATAATGACGTTTCGGCTTTGTAGAGCGTTGTCTCTGTCACTCATACCTATATGACGTTTTGTCGGTCTCAACGACAGAGGCAGTGCTCTACAAATCTGCTATCTCCTTCTAAAGGCCGATGTACATATCTTTCGGCCGCGTACTGTACGTATTTGTATGAAGGCCACTTCGACGATTCACGGATACGAACCGAATATATGATATATATACACGGATGCGTTCGAGGCGCGTTTTGGCAAGGTTCGTACGCGTGCGCAGGTGTGCACCCATCTTTAGGGTACCTAATTCCTATTATAATGATTTTTTTGTGTCATAACTCGTATTCCTCATTACAGTAAAGTATTTCTCCAACTGAAAACTTGAAGAAAGTTGAAAAACTGAGAAGGTTAGTGCAATTTAAAAATGGAATGATATAAAATAAACGGGAATTATAACTTTTCCATCTCACTCGTTCGGAAACGATTCCATTGCCCTTTGAAATCTGCGTGGAAAGTGGTAATTTTGATCGCTAGCGTGCAAAGTACGAAGCGAAATTCGAACGTGACGAACTGTGGTCTATTGTTGGCGTACTTACCTATAGCCCGTACAAAATGACTCCTCACGCGCCATTTTACCCTATGGGTCAACTGTCATGTCAAAAGCACGGTTCACCATTAAAATAAGGACTAAAATCGTACTTTTGACATTAAATTTGACACATAAAGTTAAAATGGCGCATGAGATTGCTTTCGAGGTTAGTAACAGCAATAGTGATCAAAATCATTAAGTACCTACTGTATCTACTGCCCCTTTATAATAAATAAAATCAAATAAAAAAAAATAAAAAAAAAAATTCTACCTACCCCAGAACTATTTTTAGATGAAATCAGTGTAACTCTATGTATACCTACTAATATGCACGTTGGGCATTCAAAATCCAAGCATCCTACATTCAATTCTAGTTGGGTTAATTTTAACAATTGCAGCCAAACACAAATCCTTCCGACATCGATACTCTATAAATTTGGATATTTTGAATTTGAAAGCAAAATTGATTGAACAGGCATATCGTTTCCTATATCTAATCTAAATATATAAAAGGAAAAGGTGACTGACTGACTGACTGATTGACTGACTGACTGATCTATCAACGCACAGCTCAATTACGGATCGGGCTGAAAATTTGGCATGCAGATAGCTATTATGGCGTAGGCAATCCGCTAAGAAGGGTTTTTGAAAATTCAACCCCTAAGGTGGTAAATAGGGGTTTGAAATTTGTGTAGTCCACGCGGACGAAAGTCGCGAGCATAAGCTAGTCGCAGTATAAAGAGAGACACAGTAGTCCGACGCCTTTGAATCTCGTGGTAAATGACGACCACGACGACCGGACCCTTCAACACCAGGGCCCTAAGTAAGCCATTTCGCGGGCTGATTACGTAAAACGTTGCAGAAGCGACAGCAACGCGACAGCAGTAGCAATGCGACAGTTCATAGATTGTCCGATAGAGGTGATTGCTGTCTGCTCAGTATCCGCTGTTGACGTGTGACGTTTGACAGCAATGATCAGCAAGATTTGCGCCTGTCGGCAAGCCTGTCGTGAGATTCGTAATCACCCTGGCTTCGTCTCGCACTTACCACTTGATTGCTCTGTATAGACGGCTTCGTCGAACCTCTGTATATAATAGCATATCCTTACTCTGCGCCTTACGTATGCACGAGACTACATGTACCTAATCCAAGCAAGCTTTCAAAGTCTCGTAAAATGAAAGCTTTCTTCGGATTGTACGAGTTAATCCTTATTTATTGCGGTATTACTTTACGGTATTGACCGTTTGGAATGGATAAAATAAATCCTTTAAATATCAGGTAGGTACTTCGTTGTAACTGTAAAAAACCGGCCAAGTGCGAGTCAGGCTCGCACACTGAGGGTTTTTTTTATTTATTTATTCAGATACAAGTTAGTGGTCAGTGATTTTTTAAGGATAGTGATTTTTTAAGTCCAATTTTAGATAAATTCGCCCAAACAATGCTTGTATTTTCTTTCTAGGTTAATCAAACTTTAGAATCTAACGTTACCCCATAGATAACACAATATATTATACCAGAGACGTTACCCATAGTCTATTTTTTAATCCCTGAGACCAAAATGACAGCTAGAAATGTCAAATTTAAAAATAATGATATCCACTCTATCCACTATCATATGTATGGGATTACGTAAAGAGACAACTAACTTCTTAACACGGATAGGGTATTTTTGGTTTACTTAGAATAAGGTTACAGGTCACGTTCGGCGTCAAATTTTGCGGCAAATGATAACGTCAAATCTCTACCCTCTCGTTTGGTGCAACCATTACTCCAAATCAGTTTAACTCTTTAACCAAGACACGTCTCGCGGTCACGTGCTAAGCAACGTTTATCACATGTGGCTTGCTCATAAAAGTTTATGTGTAATAATACCCGACAATACCCGACTTTAGAAAGCTCTATACAAGAGTGACAATAAGAAAATTGATATGATAATCCCTAGAGTTGACAAGTTATCTGTAGAAGTGTTGAACTTTTATATTTGTAAGTCTGAATATAGGACGTGCCTTACTAATTACTTTGACTTTTAAAAAAATCCTGAAAAAGCAACATATAAGATTTTCTCGTGATTTTCTAGAGTAAGTAATCATCATCATGATCAACCTATCAGCGGCTCACTACAGATCACGGGTCTCCTCTCAGTTTCAGAAGCGTTTTGGCCATAGTCTACCACGCTGGCCAAGTGCGGATTGGTAGACTTCACACACCTTTGAAAACATTATGGAGAACTCTCAGGCATGCAGGTTTCCTCACGATGTATTCCTTCACCGTTTAAAGCACGTGATATTTAATTATTTAAAACACACATAGCTCCGACAAGTTCAAAGGCGCCCGGATCGAGCCCCCGACATCCGATAGAAGGCGGACGTCCTAACATCACTAGGCTATCACAGCTTTGTAATATAAGTAAGTAATATTGGGGTCAAAATATTACGCTACACCCATTCCATCGACACAAACAATTCGACATCGTGGCGGAGTGACTTCTAGTTCTAATCTTTCCTTTTCTCTCTTTCCTTGACTGAGGTATTCAACATTTTGTGATTAACTGTTTTTTTGCTAGAAATTTTGACAGTTTCTTGATGGAATTAATCCATACTAATATTATTAATGCGAAAGTGTGTCTGTCTGTCTGTCTGCTAGCTTTTTACGGCTCAACAATTTCACCGATTTTGATGAATTTTTTTACGAGAGTTAGCTTACATCCGGGTAAGGACATAGGCTATACCTTTTATCCCGAAAAATCAAAGTAAAAATGTATTTTAGTGTAAGGAATTTTATAAGGACTATACGGTATTAATTATAGTGAGGTTAGGTTAATAATAGTTTCATTCAGGGGCAAAGCCCTTAGAGCTTAAAGGCTTTTGGCTTCAGAGTGGTATTTCATCTTACACTTAGGTCTTAGTATACGGTTAGGTAATTTTAAATCGTGAGCAATTTTATTGTAATGTATTTCCTGTGATCTAAATAATATTGGCGCGGATGTTTACTGAACGCCTATGGAGTATGGACGTAGGTATCGTTTATGTATTTTCTTTGAAAGAGATCTTACAAACATAATACAACAATTCGATTTGGATACGTAAAGTCATGCTGCTTGATATTCATAAATTCATGTGATGTAACATACGACCGACGGGGATCACGAATAAAATCTATTTGCTGCGAAGTATTTCGGCGATATTATGTACCTACATGAGTTTGTCATTTTATACCAGCATTCTGTTGTAGAAAGAAAAATCTTATCGACTTTGGTATTCCGTGCGTATAAACACCTCTGGTATAGAGACGTATACCTATGTAATATTCTAAGTAATATGGCTTGCTATAGTAAGACCAGAATCTTATGGCAAATAGGTATAGGCAAATTTTCTGCACAATCACGAAATTTATGTATTAAAAATAAAAAATTTCACTATGACACTCAGTAACAATATTCACTACAGAGCACTATATAGGAAATTCACAGAGCTAACTTTGGAATTTCATTTCCGTAATTTTCATGAGATTGGTTTACCTATACCAAGTTTGTTAAAATATTAGGTAAGTACCTACCTGCAACGAAACTTAAGTGAACCCTGGCGCCATCCTACTCTTTTCATACAAATATTACAGTTTTGAATAATAACCAACCTTCAATGAAATTTTGTAGACAAACAAGGTTTTGTCTATCTGTCTGTGAAAAACAATAGGGTTTGTTCAATATAGAATAAGTGGATCCGCTCAGCTTTTGCCATAGTTTTTTTTTGTTTTGAAGGGATTCTTACAATACCACAGGACCAGGTAAATTAAGTACAGTACGCGGCAGAAAATAATGTACCTACATCAACCTTTAGAATGAAGTTTTGGCTTTGTAGAGCATTGTCTCTGTCGTTGAGACTAACAAAACGTCATATAGGTATGAGTGACAGAGACAACGCTCTACAAAGCCAAAACTTCATTCTAAAGGTTGATGTAGGTACATTATTTTCTGCCGCGTACTGTACTTAATTTACCTGGTCCTGTGGTATTGTAGAATCCCTTCAAAACAAAAAAAACTATGGCAAAAGCTGAGCGGATCCACTTATTCTATATTGAACAAACCCTATTGTTTTTCACAGACAGACAGACAAAACCTTGTTTGTCTACAAAATTTCATTGAAGGTTGGTTATTATTCAAAACTGTAATATTTGTATGGAAAGAGTAGGATGGCGCCAGGGTTCACTTAAGTTTCGTTGCAGTAGGTACTTACCTAATATTTTAACAAACTTGGTATAGGTAAACCAATCTCATGAAAATTACGGAAATGAAATTCCAAAGTTAGCTCTGTGAATTTCCTATATAGTGCTCTGTAGTGAATATTGTTACTGAGTGTCATAGTGAAATTTTTTTATTTTTAATACATAAATTTCGTGATTGTGCAGAAAATTTGCCTGATACCTATTGCCATAAGATTCTGGTCTTACTATAGCAAGCCATATTACTTAGAATATTACATAGGTATACGTCTCTATACCAGAGGTGTTTATACGCACGGAATACCAAAGTCGATAAGATTTTTCTTTCTACAACAGAATGCTGGTAGAAAATCGCACAAACTCATTGTAGGTACATAATATCGCCGAAATACTTCGCAGCAATAGATTTATTCGTGATCCCCGTCGGTCGTATGTTACATCACATGAATTTATGAATATCAAGCAGCATGACTTTACGTATCCAAATCGAATTGTTGTATTATGTTTGTAAGATCTCTTTCAAAGCAAATACATAAACGATACCTACGTCCATACTCCATAGGCGTTCAGTAAACATCCGCGCCAATATTATTTAGATCACAGGAAATACATTAAAATAAATGCTCACGATTTAAATTACCTAACCGTATACCTAAGACCTAAGTGTAAGATGAAATACCACTCTGAAGCAAAGCCTTTAAGCTCTAAGGGCTTTGCCCCTGAATGAAACTATTATTAACTTAACCTCAACTATAATTAATACCGTATAGTCCTTATAAAATTCCTTACACTAAAATACATTTTACTTTGATTTTTCGGGATAAAAGGTAGCCTATGTCCTTACCCGAGATGTAAGCTAACTCTGTAAAAAAATTCATCAAAATCGGTGAAATTGTTGAGCCGTAAAAAGCTAGCAGACAGACAGACAGACACACTTTCGCATTAATAATATTAGTATGGATTAATTCCATCAAGAAAACTGTCAAAATTTCTATCACAAAATGTTAAATACCTCAGTCAAGGAAAGAGAGAACAGGAAAGATTAGAACTAGAAGTCACCCCCGCCACGATGTCGAATTGTGTCGATGGAATGGGTGTAGCGTAATATTTTGAACCCAATATTACTTACCTAGCTGTGATAGCCTAGTGGTTAGGACGTCCGCCTTCTATCTGAGGTCGGGGGCGTGCGTTTTCAAATAATAATTAAATATCACGTGCTTTAACGGTGCAGGAATACATCGTGAGGAAACCTGCATGCCTGAGAGTTCTCCATAATGTTTTCAAAGGTGTGTGAAGTCTACCAATCCGCACTTGGCCAGCGTGGTAGACTATGGCCAAAACCCTTCTGACTCTGAGAGGAGACCCGTGATCTGTAGTGAACCGGTGATAGGTTGATCATGAGGATGATTACTTACTCTAGAAAATCACGAGAAAATCTTATATGTTGCTTTTTCAGGATTTTTTTAAAAGTCAAAGTAATTAGTAGTAAGGTAGGTACGTCCTATATTTCAGACTTGGAACTAGTTCAACACTTTAACAGATAACTTGTCGACTCTAGGGATTATCGTATCTAATTTTCTTTATTGTCACTCTTGTATAGAGCTTTCTAAAGTCGGGTATTGTCGGGTATTATTACACAAACTTTTTATGAGCAAGCCACATGTGATAAACGTTGCTTAGCACGTGACCGCGAGACGTGTCTTGGTTAAAGAGTTAAACTGATTTGGAGTAATGGCTGCACCAAACGAGAGGGTAGAGATTTGACGTTATCATTTGCCGCAAAATTTGACGCCGAACGTGACCTGTAACCTTATTCTAAGTAAACCAAAAATACCCTATCCGTGGAAAGAAGTTAGTTGTCTCTTTACGTAATCCCATACATATGATAGTGGATAGAGTGGATATCATATTTTTAAATTTGACATTTCTAGCTGTCATTTTGGTCTCAGGGATTAAAAAATAGACTATGGGTAACGTCTCTGGTATATAGTGTGTTATTTATGGGGTAACGTTAGATTCTAAAGTTTAATTAACCTAGAAAGAAAATACAAGCATTGTTTGGGCGAATTTATCTAAAATTGGACTTAAAAAATCACTATCCTTAAAAAATCACTGACCACTAACTTGTATCTGAATAAATAAATAAAAAAAACCCTCAGTGTGCGAGCCTGACTCGCACTTGGCCGGTTTTTTTACAGTTACAACGAAGTACCTACCTGATATTTAAAGGATTTATTTTATCCATTCCAAACGGTCAATACCGTAAAGTAATACCGCAATAAATAAGGATTAACTCGTACAATCCGAAGAAAGCTTTCATTTTACGAGACTTTGAAAGCTTGCTTGGATTAGGTACATGTAGTCTCGTGCATACGTAAGGCGCAGAGTAAGGATATGCTATTATATACAGAGGTTCGACGAAGCCGTCTATACAGAGCAATCAAGTGGTAAGTGCGAGACGAAGCCAGGGTGATTACGAATCTCACGACAGGCTTGCGACAGGCGCAAATCTTGCTATCATTGCTGTCAAACGTGACACGTAACAGCGGATACTGAGCAGACAGCAATCACCCTCTATCGGACAATCTATGAACTGTCGCATTGCTACTGCTGTCGCGTTGCTGTCGCTTCTGCAACGTTTTACGTAATCAGCCCGCGAAACTGGCTTACTTAGGGCCCTGTGTTGAAGGGTCCGGTCGTCGTGGTCGTCATTTACCACGAGATCAAAGGCGTCGGACTACTGTGTCTCTCTTTATACTGCGACTAGCTTATGCTCGCGACTTCGTCCGCGTGGACTACACAAATTTCAAACCCCTATTTTACCACCTTAGGGGTTGAATTTTCAAAAACCCTTTCTTAGCGGATGCCTACGCCATAATAGCTATCTGCATGCCAAATTTCAGCCCGATCCGTAATTTGAGCTGTGCGTTGATAGATCAGTCAGTCAGTCAGTCAGTCACCTTTTCCTTTTATATATTTAGATTAGATATAGGAAACGATATGCCTGTTCAATCATTTTTGCTTTCAAATTCAAAATATCCAAATTTATAGAGTATCGATGTCGGAAGGATTTGTGTTTGGCTGCAATTGTTAAAATTAACCCAACTAGAATTGGGATGGGTAGGATGCTTGGATTTTGAATGCCCAACGTGCATATTAGTAGGTATACATAGAGTTACACTGATTTCATCTAAAAATAGTTCTGGGGTAGGTAGAAATATTTTTTTTTTTTATTTTTTTTTATTTGATTTTATTTATTATAAAGGGGCAGTAGATACAGTAGGTACTTAATGATTTTGATCACTATTGCTGTTACTAACCTCGAAAGCAATCTCATGCGCCATTTTAACTTTATGTGTCAAATTTAATGTCAAAAGTACGATTTTAGTCCTTATTTTAATGGTGAACCGTGCTTTTGACATGACAGTTGACCCATAGGGTAAAATGGCGCGTGAGGAGTCATTTTGTACGGGCTATAGGTAAGTACGCCAACAATAGACCACAGTTCGTCACGTTCGAATTTCGCTTCGTACTTTGCACGCTAGCGATCAAAATTACCACTTTCCACGCAGATTTCAAAGGGCAATGGAATCCTTTCCGAGCGAGTGAGATGGAAAAGTTATTCCCGTTTATATTATTTCATTTCCTTTTTTAAATTGCACTAACCTTCTCACTTTCTTCAAGTTTTCATTTGGAGAAATACTTACTGTAATGAGGAATACGAGTTACAACACTTATAATATGAAGTGAGTACCTACCATAAAGATGGGTACACACCTGCGCACGCGTACGAACCTTGCCACAACGCACCTCGATCGAATATGGGCGTTTGTGCACTTATCCGTATTCGGTTCGTATCTGTGAATCTTTGAAGTGGCCTTCATACAAATACGTAGGTACTTATTCGATTCGTAATCTTACGGATCCGTAATTTGACGGATGAGTGTACAAACGTCCTAAGGATGCGTCATGCACGTGCATCTTTGTGAGCACATGCGTGTCGCGAACGCACATACATACGAACTGCTCGCAAACCAATCGTGAACACGTTCACATTGGTACTGCTTCTGAGCTCAACTAAATTTTAGAGCATTCGCATCCTCTTCTTACTAATATAATATGAAAAGGACAGACATAGTTTGACAGTTTTAAGTTTAATTTAGAGCCGTCAAACGTCGTGACTTTAGCGAGCGTATCGTTTAAGTTTGTAGCGTGACTAAAATTTAGAGCCTTTCAATATAAAATTCATGTTCCGTCCTGTTGTAGCAATATTAAAAAGAAAAGATGCAGATACTCTAAATTTTGTTCAGCGAAACACAACAGAATCAGCGCCATTATGTTCTTATGATGCGCGTTGTGTGCTCGGTATGTGCACGTGCGTAGGTGTGAATCAGGCTTTACGTCTGTAATGTGAGATTGGTGCTTGTGGCATAATGAATATATTCATGTCGACGACAGCTTGAAAGGCGTGGGTAACCGCAGTAAAATGCTACCCTTGAACGGTTCTCGAAGATATTGGGACATACTGGGGATATAATATTACACATTAAGTCAAAATGTGTGTGCTCAGGCAGGCTGGCTCGTGTGTTCTATGCTAACGATGATTTTATATATTTTTAGGGAAAATACCAAACTTTTAATAAGAAAAGTTTACTTACTGTACTGTTCGTTCATTTGTCTGTTTATACATGTTTCAAGACCGTTTTTCTGGGACGTCATCATCATCATCATGATCAACCCATCGCCGGCTCACTACAGAGCACGGGTCTCCTCTCAGAGTGAGATGGGTTTTGGCTATAGTCTACGACGCTGGCCAAGTGCGGATTGGCAAACTTCACACATCTTTGAGAACATTATGGAGAACTCTCAGGCATGCCGGTTTCCTCACGATGTTTTCCTTCACCGTTAAAGCACGTGATATTTTAATTACTTAAAACGCATATAACTCGGAAAAGTTAGATCGAACCCCCGACCTTCGATTGGAAGGCGGACGTCCTAACCACTAGGCTACCACAGCTTATGACATTATGACGTAGATATTTTTTATATCCTTATTTTCACGAATTAGGATCGGATTAGTGCATGATCGCTCTCTAGTCTCTACCTAGGAATTATTTTATCAAAACTACAGTAAGATATGCAACATTTCATTTTTAAAAATAAAGTTGAGCTAGTAGTTATAACAACTGGTTCAATTATTTTAAACGAAGACAGTCGTCGTAGTAACTATAAATATCTGTAGTTCGTTAAGAAAGAAATGTAACGCTTACGTCAGCTTTTTTCACTGATAAAATATGAGTTTCTCATAGAAATCCTTTTCACGGAGAATCTAATACAAGGCAGCGTGCGGCGAATAAAGATGTAAACCGTAATTTACTCTTAGCTCCTCCTCTTTAAAGGCACTCTCAAGTATTAAACCCAGGTCAAACAAAACGTGCAACGTCACTTTTTTATATTCAACTTGCTAATTCCCGCCACTTCGTCCGGGTGGATTTACGTTCTTAAAATCCCGTGGGAACTTTTTGATTTGCCGGAATAAAATTAGTCTATGTCACTCTCCAGGTCTTCTGTAGGCCATGCAAAAAATCACGTCAACCCGTTGCAATGTGATTGAAGGACAAACCAACAAACAAACAAACACACTTTCACATTTATGATAATATGGTACGAGTACGTGATGCCATCCAAGATTGTAGCGGGCTTACCTGGAAGCGGTATAGCAGTCAAAACCTGAATGCAAGTTAACACACGCATTCACCGTAAAGGCAGCGTTACGCCCGTCGCAGTTACCAAGCTATAACCAAAGCTACCACACTAACTACAATGTACAATGTATATGTATGTAATTATACAATCTTTTCAATATCGACTATGTAGTTACTACATAGTCGATATTGAAAAGATTGTATAACGGCGTTGACACTATGAAGCGGCGCTGCTGCCATGACTGTACACACGCGTGAAATGAGACTTCTTGTCGTGCTGCTTCCGCCACGCGTTGTGTACGATCAGGGCTTTAATCCACACTCAATCACAAGAAAGGCTTAATTCTAAGCACGTTTTATTTGGAACTGGTTCAAATAAATAGGCCGGGTCTTAATGTATGAAATAGTTACTACTATTGGTACGTATTCTCCTATAGTTCCTGCATTTCACGAAGGCGAGTGGCTCATGCTTGTGTTTAAGTCGAATTGGTACAAGTAAGCTACACTAAATGTGTGCGTTTGCGAGCGCTTGCTCGCGACTGATTGGTTCAACATGCACGCACACTTACGCATGCCCATGTAAACGACGTAACCACAAGTAAAGTTCACTCGCCTTCGTAAATTGCAAAAACTGTAGCTTGGGACCAGTCCCGGGAAACTCAGAACATTGACCCAGGAAAATTTTCAGAATTTCTGATCTTCTAAGAAACTGCCTTATACTTCAAAGACATTAAAATACATAGCTTGGCATACTGACCTAGAGCATTCACTTGTAATGTGGTCTTATAAAAGCTCGGTAAAAGTCCGGATTCGGGCGTTATCATTTTATTAGTGAATACGTCAAGCCGACAATCCACTGACGTGGAGCCGAGTGGAGTGGAGCGGAGCGTGATTGGTATTTACGGTCCTCTCCACTCCACCCAGCTCCGCGTCAGTGGAAACACAGCCTGGGACCACCGCGGTAGCATATTGCAACGTTGTAAAATCGAATGAGTAGTAAATTATTGATTTGCTATACAATCTCTCTCAGTCGCGCATAACTGCTAATAAAGTAAAATAAATGTTAGTATGAATTAAAAGAAATGAAGTCAATAATTCAAAACAGACTAGAGTGGGTACTGTATTCACATACTGGTATAAATGGCATCAGTATTTTACCGCAAACAGGAATAAACGGTGGGGAAGGATATCTCTTACGAACGCAACAATGCATCATGCGGGCATGTAGAAATGGATTTACTTTCCTGTTTGTATGAAGGTGCTGAGAAAATTTTATTTCAAGATAAATGACCGTATGCTATGGCCAATACTTAATTTAGGACAAGAATTTTGCTGTCCGAAACATAGAAGAAATAGTACAGACTAGGGACACGTCTTGGCTTCGTACGCCAAAATAATCCACAGCTGGTTTTCAGTTGCATTTTTAATATTTTTATGATTTATGATTTATTTATTCATTTGCTTTCATGGTTACATGAAGCCCCGTTAGGGCATTGCAAAGTTAGGTACATTAACAATACATACATGCTAAATATATAATTATTATACAATTACATGCAAACTACTTTTACACAAACAAATTTTAGTGGGTATTGTGAGTTTATCTCTGAAGTTCATTTGGATTTTTTAATATCTTTTTCAAAAAAACTTTTCCACAGAATTAAAACAGAAAAGAAAATTATTAGCCATGTTAATCACGGCTTTTCCCGTCCAACTAAGCTTGTGTTAAGTGTAGGTACGACAAAAGTTCAACGGGCGGGTGGGGTTTAAACCGCCGACCTTTCAGACTGCTTCTTAACTGTTGAGCTATAGAGACTATTGCTTTATAGTTCAAAAGTTTAAGCAGCGTTAATGTTATAAAGTCAAAAGTCAAATGATTTATTCAAAATAGGTAATTAATAACTCTTTTTGAAGGTCAGATGTTGGATTTCTAAGATATAGTGGTGATAATTATTACGCAAACTTAAAACTAAAGCTACAACTAAAGCTATAAATGCAAGTATGTCTGTCTATATCATTTATAAAAACCTGAATCTATGCAGACTTCAGACTGACTTACATAATATGAAGTACTAGCTTATGCTCGCGACTTCGTCCGCGTGGACTACACAAATTTCAAACCCCTATTTCACCCCCTTAGGGGTTGAGTTTTCAAAAATCCTTTTTTAGCGGATGCCTACGTCGTAATAGCTATCTGCATGCCAAATTTCAGCCCGATCCGTCCAATAGTTTGAGCTGTGCGTTGATAGATCAGTCAGTCAGTCAGTCAGTCACCTTTTCCTTTTATATATGAAAGTATAAACGTACAGCTCAAACAGCTGGGTCTAGAAACTTTATATTTTAGATGTTAGTCCACGCTATTGATCTTTTATTTTAAAATAAAAATGGCGAGCAAACGAGCAGGCGGGTCACCTGATGTTAAGTGATTACCGCAACCCCATGAACATTTGCAGTAACACAGGAACCACCAATGCGTTTCCGGCCTTTTATAGGAATGTGTTGTTCCGCCCCTTAAATAACCCCATGAAATGAATTGAATAAATCTTACCTAATAAATTCCCTGCGAGCGAAGCCTGAACGGATCAGCTAGTATATTATCTTTACATAGATAACAGCTAAACTTCGCCCCAAAGAACTCCCATTAATTTTCTTAGACCCTTTTCTGTATTATGAGTTATTAATTAACCAATAAATCTCCCAAGGAAATAAGAACTGTGATTTCCTGAAACTAATTATACCTACGGAAGCGGATAAAGATGCTGAATCTAAAACCGCTAATGAATAGCATCAGGCCTTTCAGGTTTGCGTGTTATGATCACTTAATAATCAAGCAATCTGACGATTTCCCTGACGCAGTTGTCTTTCGATTGAATGAATCTTGCAGTTCTATAAGTTCCTTAGGTTGCGTAATAAAGATGTTTAAATAAATAAATTTTACACACTTACCCAAAATCTGATTATGGCTAGAAAGCCGATGGCAGATAGACATATTACGAGTACAAGAAAAAAAATTAACGTGAGATAAATCCGTTTAACCGCTTTTGTTTGAAAGGTAAGTAGGCACAGAGGTAGCTTGCGTCCCGGAAATTCCTGAAAAAAAAAGTTCCCACGTGATTTAAAAAAGCTTTTTTAGAAGTCGCGGGCATCATATAGTAACAGAATAATACATAAATATCATATTCATACCAAATCAATTACAGAATCGTTACAATTTTCCGCGAATCATTTCCATTTTTCCGAATTGTGTTTTGATAAAGGCATAAAGCCGTAACGACAACGAATGAATGATGCCAATGCTCAAAAACGACACCCACGTCTTTTCACAGACCTTTTTCATATCATGATTTATTAATCTGAACTCTGAAGCCAATATCCGGATTTATGAAACACTAGCTTCTGCCCGCGGCTTCGCCCGCGTGGCCTACAGGAAACAAATGGCATTTTTTTTCAGACACAAACATTATAACATCAGGACGCGCACTCTGAACAGCACCGAATAACACATATTACCTTCCAACCCCCATTTCGAAAAATCCTTTCTTAGTGGATACCTACTCTTTACAAAGAATAGACCCTCCAAATTTCATGTCTATAGGACCAGCGGTTTAGGCTGTGCGTTGGTATATATGTCAGTCAGTCAGTCAGGACTTTGAATTGTATATATATAGATATAATAATATTATCTCATCTAAATATATAAAAGGGAAAGCAGACTGACTGATCTATCAACGCACAGCTGAAACTACTGGACGGATTGGGCTGAAATTTGGCATGCAGATAGCTATTATGACGTACACATCCGGTAAGGTAATTATTTGAAATTTGTGTATTCCACGCGGATGAAGTCGCGGGCATAAGCTAGTTCCTGTATAAGGAAAATACAGATTTCTGTTAGGGATCTCTGCGCACTAATAGTTCAAGTCCAAGACTACTCGTCCCACTAGACCAGAATATGTCCTATGAATCACGCAATTGGACTAAGCGTCCAAGTGCATGATATTATGTATATAAAGGCAGCCTTGCGTTCATATACATAATATATCTGGACAATGTTCTGGTCCATCAATACTTTATCAATCACGAGGAATTGACTGATGCAGAACCTCACATTTAATGGATGCCTAAGTTTGGTTATAACGACAACTTTAAGCTCTGTTCGGCCAGCACTGACCTCTATTAATACCGTGGACCGTGCATCATCTCGGAATTGTGCAGAGGTCGCGGGTAAAAGCTAGTTTGGACTACAAGTTTCGGACCAAACGTCATGGAAATATAAATTATCCCGGCCTTGTTAGATGACCGCAAAGCTTTGTCCGGAACATTCCCAAGACTTTGCGAGGGTCGTACAAATACGGAAACACTTAACTAAACCCATAAAGACTTCCATGACTCTTTCGTTAGTTTGGTACTTTTGATTTATGTACGAGTACTTAAGCCAGTAAAGCTCTGATTTTCGAGGTTAAAGCTATCCTATCATATCAGCTTTTTAGGGTTCCGTAATAAATTAAGGAACACACACAGTTCGTCTGTCCATATTTCTTTGTGACGCAGCCATTTTAAAAATAAACTATAACAGATGTTTGTAAGTACAGTTACATAAACATATTACCGCTTTGTGACCGTTACACATACTTAGTTTGAAAAACCGATAGACGTTGGGGTCCCAAGCTGCGGGAATGACGACCTCCCACCGGAACGCCCAGCGTCGGAAAACTGCTAGATGGACAGACGACATTAACCGAGACGCAGCTAACCGGTGGATGGTGACGTGGAAGTCCCTACAAGAGACCTATGTCCGGCAGTGGATGGACGGCGGTTGATAATGATGAAGGTGATGACCGGTACACAGAGGTATTTTTCTTTAAGAGCTAGCGCGTAGCACGGAAAATTTCCGTACGTTTTTTCCGCAAACTCTGTGAACTGTAGAACTAGGTACATAGAAGTGCGCGCAGTGCGGAATTAATTCCGCCCCGGATTTTGATAGATTAAAATTCAAATTTGCGGATTTTCAAACGCAGGCAACTCACAGCACCGTAGTGCACGCTAGCTCTTATTATACCGTATTAAAAATTAGGTACACCAGAAAAATAAGAAAAGTGAGATACTGGTATATATTTAAATTTTACAGGTGGGTTACGTCAAAGGACTTGTACCTAAACTCATATCCGTTGTAAGAAATTGCAGCCAGGGTTGTGGAGTATCCTAAAACACAGCACATCCTTGAGTTACGACACAGACGTCAGAAAGACAATAAAATAAATTGCCCGGATCATGTCTGCTGACTCGTAATTTACGTAAGTACTCCAGAGACCACAGAAAACTATATTAAAGTGATATAGAAATGGTATCTAGTATAGTATGGTAGTATATTGTATCTTTAATAGGTACTGGGACACCATATCAGCGATTTAAAGTAACTCGCTCATCACTACTAATACTATACATGGGAAAGAAATTGTTCATTATGTCCTTCAATTATGCCGCAAAGGAGCAATACATTGACGTGAATTTTATGTAAGGATATCCTTAGACACCTGAACAGTGAAATAGACTACTTTTGATCCCCGAAAATCGAAGAGCTCCCGTGGTATTTTACAAACTTCAATCCACGCAAACGAACAAATACCTATATACAAATATCTATAGATACTTATGTCTTTTTTTATATTAATTTATGTCGTACTAGACACCTTTTGGGTGACGACAAGTTCACGCTCCTTTACCGCTTCCACCTATTCTGAATTCAGGGCCAGAGACTCAGATTGACAATTAAAAGGCTAGGCTGAGAATACAGAGGCACATGAAAAGATTTATAGAAAAACTATGAAATCCGAAAGCTGTTCCGAAAGGTCCAAATCGCAGTCATTGGAGTCATAAATGTCATCCCATATGCTTTTAGCTCAAGTTTTTCGCTTTGACTTTGGAGGAGCAAATGAAGAGCGGCAAAAAGCTACATAATATCTATAGTGCATTTTGAGAACTCACTCGCCATGTTTGTTCTATGTGTCAACTGTGATTTCAAAAGTACAATTTCGGGTAGGGTAAACCCACCA
This sequence comes from Maniola hyperantus, assembly GCF_902806685.2. Lineage (NCBI taxonomy): Eukaryota > Metazoa > Arthropoda > Insecta > Lepidoptera > Nymphalidae > Maniola > Maniola hyperantus. Next base: position 11,142,160 of record NC_048545.1, on the reverse strand, counting down.
ACATGAATAATTGTACTCGTACCTACGGTAGGTAAACCGTACAGTACGCGGCAGAAAATAATGTACGTCGGCCTTTAGAAAGAGATTTATCGCTTTGTAGAGCATTGTCTCTGTCGTTGAGACCGACAAAACGTCACATAGGTAAACGTGACAGAGACAACGCTCTTCAAAGCCGAAATCTCATTCTAAAGCTCGATGTGGATGTACCTACATTATTTTCTGCCGCGTACATTTGATATCACAGTTGACACAGAACAAAAATGGCGAGTGAGTTCTAAAAATATATGCATTATACTTACCAACTTTTTGCTCATCTCACTGTAATACCACTAGAGTCTAGTCTTCTAAATATATAAAAGGAAAAGGTGACTGACTGACTGACTGATCTATCAACGCACAGCTCAAATTAATAGACGTATCAGGCTGAAATTTGGCATGCAGATAGCTATTATGACGTAGGCATCCGCTTAGAGAGGATTTTTGAAAATTCAACCCCTAAGGGGGTGAAATAGGGGTTTGAAATTTGTGTAGTCCACGCGGACAAAGACGCGAGCATAAGCTAGTTGATTCATAAAAGCACAGACAAAATAAAAGGTAAGTACCCCTCATACATTTCTATTGCAAGCACTCGTACTTCATTTCAATTTGCTTTGTTGCTAACTTAACCATAGTAAGCAGCTGCGGGCAAATTTAAGATTACATTAAATTCTAAGAAAGCACTCCGAAAGCTCTTATTTGATTGTATAACGAGACGAGAGTACCTTTGCATAAATGCAATTTAATATTTTTGAAAGGTATGCAAACTTTCAAAAAGTTTAAGTTACCTTAGTATCTATACAGGTGCTTTAGAAATGCCCGAGTCTCGCGTATTCACTTGTTCATAAAATAACAGAATATACAGGATGTAACCAGAACGCTGGCAAAAACGAAGACAGGTACCTACTGCTTATTATTGATATGATACCACAAAAGAACGCGCAGATTTTTTTTTATTGAAAATCTTATAATTTTGTAAAAGTTTACGATTACGATAAATTGCAAATAAAACATCTGAATGACGCCAGAGGTCAACGAACGTTGCGTAAGTAGGCCACTCGGAGTCAATCCCCGCATCGTAGGCGGGGCATTGACCCGAGTTTTGCACGCCATACATTGCTGGTTTAAAAAAAACGCAATCACATAAAACTACAAAATGAGGCAAATGGTTATTGGTATTGGATTGTGTTTAGGTAGTATAACAGTAGCGCGAACTTTTTGCTAGCGTTCTGGTTACAACCTGTATAATAAAAGTCAGGTAGTTATAGCTACACAATCCTTATTGTATTTCATCATCATCATCAACCCATGACGGGTGATTTTACTGCGGTTTTCGACGACCTCCTTGGCGCAGTGGTGATGTGGTCTTATAAATAGAGCCTTTATAGAGCCTCAATAGCTCAACGGGTAAAGGAGTGGACTGAAAACCGAAAGGTCGACGGTTCAAACCCCGCCCGTTGCAATATTGTCGTACCTACTCCTAGCACAAGCTTGACGCTTAGTTGGAGAGGAAAGGGGAATATTAGTCATTTAACATGGCTAATATTCTTTAAAAAAAAAAAAATGGGAGGCAATTTATAATTTCTAAATTGTCTCTAGGCTGGTCTGGTGGGGAGACCTACGGCCGTGGCTAGTTACCACCCTACCAGCAAAGCCGTGCCGTACAGCGATTGAGCGTTCCGGTACGATGGCATGTATAGAAACTGATATAAGAGTATGGGTGTGATAAAAAACTGCCCATAGCCCTTCCAAGTTATCCCACTACCCATCTAGACTTAATGGAACAAAAAGAAACCGATCCACTAACGAGCACGGGTCTGCACTTAGAATAACATCTTCAGCAGGATATAATAAATAAAATAATAAATGTTACTTTTATCTGATGTTCATGATATTTCAGCTAATTTAGGATTGATACGATTCCGGCGAAAAAATTCCATGTCAGAAAAAAAATATTTGGGTTAATTAAAATGATCGCTGAATTTCAAAAGGCACGATAAAGAGCTGAATATAAACCGGGATAGATATAAAAAGTATTAATTACATCGGAGGCTCGGTCGAAAAGCATAATGGTAATTTTGATTTAAAACTGGCACAGTAGGTAAGGGTGCCTTCCACTGAAGGAAATGATAGAGATGTGTTGAGCAATAGACCTACTACCGCCGCCGTACTTTTGAGAGCTAAGCTATTAGCTATATAGTAACAATCGCACTCTTCTTGATTTTTTAAAATTATTCTCTTTAATAATTATTCTAGAACCATAAACTACCGCTATACAAAAAATCACGTCCTTTATTACAGTCCAAGACCCTATTGTTAAGTTCACTTAGCCTAAAGCTTAGCTGGCATAAGTTTATTTTTATTTCTAGTAACAAATCATTTATTTTTCCAGATATTAACATTATGATAGTCCACTTTTTCACTTCTAATTTGAACAGTGGAATTCCGCACGCCGTCCGCTCGCACAATATCGCTAGATATGTCCCTGGCCTTATACTAACTTTTAACAGGTAATATGACCTTGAGGTGACAAACATCCAAGAAGGCGGCTCAAAATAAATGAAGATCAATCTTAAAGTTATCAAAAGACGCGCAAACAAAAACATGAAAATGATTTATGAGGTCTCTTCTCATCTTTTAAGGTCTTACGACACTGGCGACTTGTGAACGTGATTTTCAATTCAATTCTTTTATTTGCAGACACAAATTATAAGTATTATTAGTTTATTGAAATATTACAATAAAAACTTAAAGCTAGTCTTATCTAATCTAATTACTATACAAATCATACCCGCGTGAATGGTGCCAAGAATACTGGTTGCATTTCCGCGCTGGACAGCCGGCTGCGCAAAAATTATCCAGCCCTTCTATTACCAGATAGCAAATAAGAGTAGGCATATAGGTATTAATTATATTTAGGTAGGTACCTGGTTGTAGATATACCTTTTTTAAAAGTTGTAATGTATTCAATGAGTAGGTAGGTACCTATTTAATTGTTAAAGCGTAATTACAGCTAGGTGATTAGCGAAGGAAGCGCCGAGAATAGGTATTATAGGTAGGTAGACAGGACTGTATTTCCAACATATTATAACATAAGGTTATTAATTAATTTACATAAGGTGTTTGTGCCAGTGGTGTCGGTCTAGTGGCGTCGTCTTGTTGTGTCCACCCATCAAGTCGAGCAACAGTTTTCCTCCCCGAAACGGAAAACCCCCTCCGAAATCAATTCCTGGCTACGGCCATTCAGACCATAATGTTTGATAATTCTTGGCTAAAGTAGATTAATTGTCTTACCTTTGTTGTACATTATGAGAAACAAATGCCAAATATAGTCTAAAATTCACTTAAAAAAAAGATTCCGACGAATTGAGAACCTCCTCCGTTTTTTGAAGTAAAAAAAAAAATGAATTAGATTCACTAATAGATTTTCTTTGCTTAGTATTATTTAGAAATCGAATATTGTTATCGATTGCTTAGAAATCGAATACTATTGAATTTATAGATTGCCGTATGCAGGATCATTGCCACAAAACGCGCTGCGTTTTCGCACCAAGCACTTAAGTTTCTCGCTCGAAAGAACGTTTGCAAATCGCCATTGTGATAAGACCCTAAGACATTAACCTACTTTGAAACAACAAATAAGTCGCAATAATAAATAGAATAACTTTATAGAATCTGATACCTACTTATTTAATTTGTATAATAATGTAACTTAGTGAATGGATAAATGGAAACTTTGTAATGCCCTGGGTGGACGAATGGAGATTTTTTCTCTAAATTATTCTACTGTCAATCTAAATAAGAATATTGGTAGAAACATACTTACGACCTACGGTACACTTCATTATGGTATAACATACTTACTCATTGCCATTCGCCAAGCCTCGACACCATTCGCTATTACTCGGCGCGCTCCGTCTGCGCTTGTCCTAAGGTTTGTTATGCTCAATCGCAATGTTTCGGATTGAGCATAGAGATGGATTGAGTATGCTGCGTAGGCCTCACTGGCCGATATAGTGTCCAATGGGGTGGGGTGGCGAGCGCGGAGATCCACCTGGGGGTGAGCCCTAGGGCTCGAATAAACAATTGGATAGACTGGGGGTAACGTCTTCTTCCTAAGGGCGCGTCCTGTGAGACTTGGACCACGACTATAGGTCATTAGGTCGATTCTGAAAATGAGGGAAATGATAGTACTATCAGTCTAGGTCCATTTCGATAGGATGACACAAAATAAAATAAGTTGCATTAGTGCAACAAGCACTGACGAATACATACCAAGAATTATGTAAAACTTGGAAATGAAACAACTGAAGATTTATTTAAAACATTTATTTTTTACTCCTTTTATCGAATTCTGAGACAAATTTGTTATCATGCTTACTAACGAGAGTTAGTAATCTAACAATTAAAATAATTAAAATGCATCAATAGTTATATAGGTCTACATTGAATGCGACAGCCTGTCAAAGCATTGCTTTGTAGTTGTACGACCGAGACTGTGATGTATGTGATGTGAATATGATTCGGCCATGCTAATTGGCAAAGCAAAGCCTTGCGAAGTTGCCGCACTTAGTGTGAACACTAATAATAACAAAATAATATTATTAAATACCTGGGTTGTCCTAATTCTTTAAAATAAATAATCTAGTTAAAACAATAAAAATGTTAGTAAGTAAATAAATAAGATCACATAAAAAGATAATGGTTTGGTCTTTGAGAGCAGAGTAAATAGAGATTTATAAAATTACCTTATTTAATTACAAATTTGATCGTTTCCTTTAATATATATTTCTTTACTTATACGAAATTGAAACGCTTAAGGCACGGCGAAATTACATCTAACTAGAATTTACACCTATCGTACACAATTGGTAACCATTATTAAAACTTACTATATTTTTTCAAATTGTGATATGTACAAAAATATTTTTTTCATCTTCACTATCTAAGAATATTTTTACAGTTGCAATAGAAACAAACGCACAAACACACATTGAACTAAAGACAAACATAAATGCAACAGTTGAAACGGAATCTATAAAAGATACAGCACCATAGAGTAAGAATAAATAATCCACTTTTACACCAATTAATCTAAACCAAATTAAGCACATTAAAATCAAAACATAAAACATTTAACCATCAACACATTTGTACTCTACACTCCTCATAAATCGTATTGGCACAAATTCACTAGTGTCCTGAACAATTTATATCGGCTCCACCTTTAGAACCGATATTCTTCAAATCAGGGGTCTGTCTTCTTCTTTGTTTCTCTAGTTGTTTTCTATGGCTCTGTCGCTTTCTAGCAATTATTGCTACTAATATTACAACGACTGCAAGCGCAACAGCAACTCCGATCCACCAGTAAACGTTGTATGAAGCTTCTTTGGGATTTTGAGCATCACTTTGGTCCCCGGCTGCTACTGGATTCTTAATTTCCAAGACACCCACAGTAGACGTTTCATATTTAGAGTTCGAATCTTCTTCAGTCTCTATAATATTATCAAGGATGTCATCGTGAGTTTTTCTTAGAGGAACATCTTTCTTTTCATTTCCATCCTCAGATTTTGGTAGGCTGGTTTCTTCGGGAATTTCATTTTCTTGTAAATCAACTTCGGGAGGAGGTTCGTTGTAATCCTCGACAGAATGATCATTTGCTGGGTCTAATTGGTTATCCAAATATTCGTCTAACAGTCTAAAGTAATCCGTGAGTGCATTGTATTCTAGTCCATTTTCACGTTTTACCAATAGATCACTGATCATTTCAGGCCATGAGACGCTAAAACCCTGCATCATGACATCACTGAAAAGAAAAAAATTCAAAATTTCAGATAACTATAGTTTTATTACATTAACAAATATTTTTCTATTAAGGGTACTCACATTAGACGTTGATTATTTTGGAAAATATGTGTGATCAAATCCAAGTCATCTGATATTAGCTCTTCGGCAAATGATTGATAGATTTGGTACTTCAATATGAGACCTAGGAATTTCCTGAAAGTAAAATAACAATTTTCTTTATTTTGAACATAGAACGAAATTTCATGAAGGTAACTTGCTTGTACGTCTTTGTCTGCGTGAATTTAGAAATTTAAAATTCATAGTATCCTTTGCCCATCTCCAGGATCTTCACACTTCATGACCAATATAGGGGTTGAGCCGTGAAAGGTAACAGACTAACAGGCAAGCTCACAAACATTCACATTTCTATGAAAATTATATAGGTGCTCTTTCTTACCCGATATATGGCTTGTTAAACAAAACATATGGATCTCCAAGAATGTCAGAGCTTGAGGATTCTATTAGAGAAAAGTTTCTCCTGAACTCGCTCCAACTGTCTTCTACTTTTGATAAAGGAATTTGACCCATCAGGACTTTTATTCTCCATTCATCTATTGCCAAATAATAATTTAATCTGAAAAAGAGATAGAGAAGTAAAGATAATCATGAAAAAGAAAAAAAGAAAACTATTATTATTTTATTCGATGACCTCCATCTCACTAAAGTGAGCTATGGATTCCAGGATGAGTCAATTTGGGGATTTAAACTTCCAAATCGTCGCAGGTGTCGTCTTTATAAATAAGGCTAGTTTAAGACTCTACTTACCAGAAAAGTCATATTAACGTCAAGCAATCTAGCGTTTCAGTTCGACATATTGCATAGTAATTGATTAGATATTTAATAAAGCTTGTTAACCCTTTCTGGACTCTTTACTTATCAATATTATCAAGAAGAATCACAGTCAAAAAATTGGATCAGTGGTTATTTATTTATTTTTATTATTCATGTACCAAAAATTGTAGTTACAAAGTAATAATAAATTAAGTTTACATTGGAAATGCTTATCTCTAAACAGAGATTTCTTACTTACTTGGGCAAATCTCTCAATGCAATGATAAGCTGTAAGACCAGGCGGTGATGGTTAATATTGTAATTAAATCTTTCCAGAGGATATAGTCCTGCCCGATCAAGCGTATGAGGGTTCAGTGACAGAAGCGATACAAAACCTGGCACCGCTTCATAAATAGCTGTGAAAAACAAAAGACTGACATTAACAACGGAATACACAATCAAGAAAAGGGCTTCTTTAGGGGACCATTCAGACGACATTTGTCATATTCAACCTTGAAGCTGCTTCAAGGTTGAATATAACAAAAGGTCCCCTAAAGAAGCTCCTATCTTGACAAGGAGTTCCAGTGTGAGACTGTTCACAAAAGCACAAAAGGTAGTCCTTCGTGATTTGTGGTTATTATGAAATAGCAAGCGTCAAAGGTGCCACGCGTCGTGACTCGCGACGCCATTGTCGCTCATCAATCATCATCAACCGATAGACATCCACCGCTGGACATAGGTCTCTTGTAGGGTTTTCCACACGCCACGGTCTTACGTCGCCTGAATCCAGCGGCTCCCTGTGACTCGTCTGATGTCGTCCATCCACCTAGTTTGGAGTCTTCAAACACTGTGTGTTCCGGTGCGAGGTCGCCATTCCAGCACCAGGGACCTCAACGTCTATCGGTTTTACGAACTATGCGCCCTGCCCACCATGCTTGGAGTTTCTCTACGTGATCAAATCAGAAATGAGGAGATCCGTAGGAGAACTAAAGGAACTGACGTAGCTCAACGAGTTGCGAAACTGAAGTGGCAATGGGCAGGGCACATTGTCGCTCAATAACAAATTAATGATACCTGAATAACGTGGAGCTTCTCTCAAATATAAGTGTTATTGCTGTGTAGAGCCGTTGTTATTTTGAATCTTATCTTCGTGGCTGTCTCGTGCGCGTCCATATAGTTCTGAATGCTGACATCTTTGCACGATATAAATCTCAGTTTATTGGGTTGGCACCAGTCTACTATAGTTGGAGGACAAGTGCCGTTGAAGGCTGATTCTGTTAAGATATCGTTGGGGACTTCGCCTAAATTTAACTGTCTGAGTAAATTGTTTGCTTCCCTGTATGCGTTTAATCCTCCTATATCCTGCAAAGGTAAATATAGGTGAAAACGTTTTTCGACAAATTCTCTGGGGTAGCGGCTTTGTAAATAAGAGGTCCTGGTGAGGATATCGTCTAGGTCAAATTTCTAAATTAGTCAGGTAGGAGGTTCGGTTTGACCATTTACCTTTCTACTCGCAAATCCGTACCCCAAGTGAACTAGTGTTCGGGTACGATACCATGCAGAAACCTAAGGGGTACAAGCTGGGTTTGATAAAACTGACATACAAGGAACCACAAGCTTAATTTGCAATAATCTATAAAAACAGATTTGGTATGATACAACTTGCAGAATGCAGTATGCACCATCCGCCCTCCCACTAAAGCAGGAAAAGCAAGGTACACATACAACCAACACGCAACACCACAAAAATGTTCTAGAACACACTCAATGTATCTACGTTTCATTACATGTATGGTCATTAAATTGAAGTCTATAATATATCCTGCATTTAAAAAAAAGATATTGAGAATCATACCTTAAGTTGAATATTGGCGTGGACCTTTTGATATATATCTGGATATTTAGGTAGTAAACTCTCGATTAGATTAGACCAGTCATCCCCCGTGAGAGATCCTGTGGAATTAAATTTTCACGTAGAATCGATTCCTTTGTTAGACTGGATCCTAAGAGCCGCACGTACAATGGTTTTATTGTGGAATAAAACTTGGAAATGGGAAACGATGATAATTGAATTATTTTATAGGTCATAAATATTGTACAGATACCTACCGTATTTCATTGCTAACTCTTTACAAGTATTAAAATTTTCTAATAAAAAAACGGGCTGAATTGAGAACTACCCCTTTTTGGAAGTCGGTTAAAAATCAACAAATACCGATCGAGTTCGTGAAAATCCCTTATAAAAATGACCTGAAAATCTGTATAACTATTTTCCAATCATGGACAGTATGTCTTGCATAGAGTTACTAAGTGTGATAAGATGTAAGCTTGGACGAGATAATTCGTTCACTTCTTCATATTTCTACAAAATGAAACACCAACATAATTATTGTACGGGAGCGGTATGCTTGCTTGACCGTACCAAAAGGGAGATCTCCCACCGAAGCGGTTGGTTGTGCTCGGTAGCGCCAGCTGGGCCGACGGTTGTATTTTAATATAGTCCAAATTGCAGAAAACTCCGTTAGTGCGAGTACTGGCGACGATACATTTGTTCTGAATTACGTCATGATATGCTATCGATTGAATAGCGCCATCTAGTTGCAATTGTGGCAACCGCCACATCATAATAAAAAATCAACTGGCAACGATTTAAGACATTGGTGTAGAATTTATATAGAAATAGCTATGGCAGTGCCCTGCTGGCTCGTACGTCCTTCCATAGGCTTAGTAACGCCTTAATAAATTATACTACAACGTATCATATCTTCAGCTAAGCCAAATAGGTACAGGACCATAGAGGAGCCCTGACAATGCTGTTGCTAAAGTAAAACTTACTGAATAAATGCACAGGCAGTGGTTTCCCAACTTCTTCTGCACCTCGGAGCCTCAGAGTAACATACTTATGCAACTTTAGGTACAGGGGTTGAACGTGCTGCCAGATGTCACGAGCAGCCAACGTCGCCCCTTCATACTCTACCAGCGAGTCCCAATATTCCTCCACCAGGTCGTAATCTGTGGTGGAAATAATAAGATTGATAGTGATAGGTTAGATGACATTGACACACTACAGTACAATTTTGAATTATGATAGACCACAGATATGTCAAGATTTGCAACTAGCGTGGCCCCCTCAGTCCCTCTCGCTCAAGCAGATTTTCTTACTTGTGAAATGTCATTCCTTCTACACTTCACGTTGTTTGTCAAATACTCACGTACAAATACATTTTGACAAACAAAAAAAGTGGCCACGGTGATAAGGACAAAACATAATCATTTTGTCTCGTTCTAACAAGAGCTTAAATGCATTTAGCTATCTCGCTCTAACAGTAAGTGTCACAATAGGGCTACTTCTAACAGTCCTTATTCTGAGTGATAGACAGAAAACTTTTAGACAATACACAAAATAACAAAAATGAAATATGGTTGATAGAAGATAATGTCAAGTACTTCGAATGAGATGATTTAAACATTGTATTAATCCTACTAATATTTTAAATGTGAAAGTGTGAATGTTTGGATGTTTGTTACTCAGTCACGAAAAACCGGCTGCACAGATTTGGATGAAATTTGGAATGGAGATAAATTATACCCTGGAGTTAATCCATGAGCTACTATTTATCCCGGAAAATCAAAGAGTTCCCGCGGGATTTTGTAAAATGTAAATCCACGTGGACGAAGTCGCGGGCATCAGCTAGTAATTGTGATAAAGCCAAATCTCTATTAATACAGTCAAGAGTAGTAAAGCTATTTTTTTTTAAATTGAAGAAGCACGATAATACTTTATTAACTTCTTTAAACATAATATTAAACTGTAATAGACAACGCACTGTCGAAATAGCCTAAGCTGGTGGTCCTAGAAACTTAAAATTTTGTATCTATGTATCCTGCATTTTTATAGACCCTCACTAAGAAAGACTATTGAGAAATTTTAAGGATCCTTAAAAAGTAAAACCACAAGGGCGACTTGAGGTTTGAGGACCTTATATATGCCAGTTTACCTTAGGAAGATGTGAAAGAAGTTTCAGGTAGGTAAAGTAATGAAATGAA
>NC_048545.1:10932303-11131259 GCF_902806685.2 Maniola hyperantus | reverse complement strand
GAGAACTCACAGACATGCAGGTTTTCTTAGAATATTTTCATTGGTCCGTGATATTAATTGCTTAAAAGCTCAGACTCCGAAAAGTTAAAAGTGCGTGTCGATCAAATCCCCGACCTCCCGAATAGAATGCTGACGTTTTAACCTCTAGGCTTAGTTACCAATAGTAGAGTACTAGACATCCATAGTCTGAAATATTAAAAAAAAGAATACTAGCCATGTTTATCATGACTAATAGATGGTACTGGTAGATGCATCCGACTATTCGAAAGTACTTGTAAAAGTTTATTCGAATAAAAAAGATTTTAATTTTATTTTATTTTAATATTCCCTTTTCCCCTCCAAATAAGCGTAAATATTGTGCTAGAAGTCCACGGTAATTGTGCTAGAAGTAGGTATGACAAGAGTGCAACGGGTGGGGTTTGAACTACCAACCTTTCGGATTTCAGTCCGCTTTATTAACCGTTGAGCTATTGAGGCTCAATTAGCTGATAGCTGGTAGATAGATTCAAGACATAAGCACAATTTACCTTTGTATTAATAGAGTTAATTGTACCTTAGTAATGGATCCGGATTAATTAGTTGCAATATGCTTAGCCGTGTAATTTCATCTCGGCATGATTATTATATCATGCCCGACTAGTTTCTAATTTGGCTTCAAAGTAAGAGACGTAAATGTCTTTTACATGGAACCCATCGCCGGTTCACTACTGAGTACGGGTTTTCTCTCAGAATGAGAAGAGTTAGGCTGCCACACTGACCCATTGCGCGGATTCTATCATCTGTGATAGAAGATAGTTGTGTATAACATTGAATATTTAAAAGAGGACTAAGTTAATTTTGTCCAACAAGCAAAACGAATATCGAAATTAGTTGGCATGTAAAATGCACTCAATCTTTCTCGCTGAATTCTTCTCGATAAAAGTAAAAATCACTCGTTAAGTAGGTATATAGGTGCGAACTCCGATCGGAAATGTAAAAAGTTTTATATTTCGTGTACGAAATTCGTATTTCCGATTCCTTAGCGTCGAAATGTTAAGAGACCCTCAGGCGTCAACGTCACAGGGAACAAATTGGCAGAGTTGTTGCGGCGAGCGTTGCGGTCCACCTCTGGGGACTTCTTGATTCGCACGAGATAACCACTTGTATTGTAACATATTTTATGTGTTTGAACGCAGATTTTTATAGTATAACATTGAATATTTGAAAGAAAACTAAATTAATTTCGTCGAACAAGCAAAACACATATCGAAATTAGTTGGCATGTAAAATGCACTCAAACTTTCTTGCTGAATTCTTCTCGATAAAAAGTAAAAATCTCCCGTTATATAGGTCCGAACTCCGAATGGAAAGGTAAAAATTTTATATTTCGTGTACGAAATTCGAGTTTCAGCGAATGAAACTAACTATATAAAAGCAACTAAACTCGTTTGACATTGGTTTTTTTTTATAAAGAATATTAGCCATGTTAAATGACTAATATTCCCCTTTCCTCTCCAACTAAGCGTCAGGCTTGTGCTAGGAGTAGGTACGACAATAGTGCAACGGGCGGGGTTTGAACCGTCGTCGACCTTTCGGTTTTCAGTCCACTCCTTTACCGGTTGAGCTATTGAGGCTATTTAAATGGTTTGTGGTTCTACACGAAGCAGCAGCTTCATTGAGTATAAAAATAATACTTGTACTTTGTAGCGAACCTTCAATTAATTAAAAATAAATGTCAAATGAGCTTAGTAGCTTTCAATCAGCAGTTACCGCAAATCACCCGCAGTTCCAGCCAAAAAGTTATTAAGAGATTCTGTAGTAAATAACAAGGAACCGTTAAAGTATCGTTAAGTCTGTCTATCCGCGCTATAAGGTCTAGGACATAATATCACTACGGTGGAAAATCGTGTCACGATAGGGCACGGCATCGTGCCGTTATATCACGCGGCGTCGTAGCACGTCAGTGCTACGGAGATGCTACGCCACCGTTGCGAGTTAATACACACGGCGGCGCATCAAAAGAAACTACTCCATTAATCGTATATTGCTATCGTATGTACATGGCTGTAGATACTGCATTTAACTCTGATAAGGTTTTAATGCAGGCAATGGACAGAAAATGTCTTAATTGCAAAAACCTAGAATTTCCTTGGTAAAACAAAACAAATTCAGTAAATTAAGTTCGGTGTCTGTACCTATTATCGTAGCACGCCTAAGTTTCAGCATTACGCTCACAAGCTCCAGTGGGGTAATAATTACGACTCGCCATTAAGATTGGCAGTAGAATTGCTGTTTCTGTTTTTACTCCTGTAGTTTTTATATAAACAGTAGACGTCTTATAGACGAACGGAACTTTGCTGTCGGTAAAGGCTAGCACAGATGAGATCAGTATTTGACTTACTTTTTGTTCTTTATCACGTTGCAAATGCATCGCACATCTCTATAATATACAAGTGAATCGCTAAATGTGTTGCTCATCGCAAATCTCGAGAACAGCTGGACCGATTCGCTATCTCTTTTTTATAATATTCCTTGAAGTACGAGGATGGTTCTTACGGAGAGAAAAATTTAAAATTGACTGTTAGGCGGTACGAAATTCGCCGGGGCAGCTAATTTTAAATATATAAAAAGAAAAGGTGACTGACTGACTGATCTATCAACGTTCCGCTCAACTACTGGACGGATCAGGCTAAAATTAGCATGCAGATAGCTACTAATGACGTAGGCATTCGCTAAGAAAGGATTTTGAAAACTCAACCCCTAAGAGTCTAAGAGGATAAGGTTTGAAATTTGTATATGCGCACGCGGACGAAGTCGTGAGCTTAAGCTTGCTGTATTGTGAGGACAATGGCTACAGTCCATCAGCAACATAGTTCGCCACAAACAAATCCAGTTAGCCTTAATGATTCCTCGATTGACCTCCGATGGGAGATGGCACTAGATGATGAAGAAGAACAAAACAAAGTCAAAGTTTCGTCGTGAAATAAGCATAAAATTCTATCCACAGAGATTCGCTATTGTTAACCATTTCATTTTTATACAAAGTATTGAAACATCAATACGCCCTGGAACCCTCGTAGCTTTAGTTGTTTTAAGTTTGCGTAATAATTTCCGAGATTTGTTTTAGAAGGAAGGATTGAGGGCAAAAGGGCTCCAGGTCGCCAAAGACGCAAATGGTTGGACGATATAAGGGGGTGGACAGGCTTAGTTACCCAAAGTTGAAAGAGGCGGCTTTAAATAGAGAAGCTTTCGCATGATGACCTCCAAACTTCGTTTTGAAGAAGACACGCGATTGATGATGATGATGATAATTATCACCACTATATCTTAGAAATCCAACATCTGACCATCAAAAAGAGTAATTTATTACCTATTTGAATAATCATTTGACTTTGAACTTTGACTACACGAGTAGCTAAATTTATCAGACTTTTACCAGGGTAATCGCGAACTTGCTCGGGGCAAATATAACAACATACATACCTACTACTAAAAGTTCACTAGCCTGGCTATGTGTTGTTTGTTCTACATTTACACAGAGTACTTATTAAAGTTCTTGCAATTCACGAAGGCAAGTGAACTTTACTTGTGGTCACGTCGTACAAGGGCATTGCGTAACTGTGCGTGCAATGTCGGATCAATCAGTCGCGAGCAAGCGCTCGCAAACGCACACATTTACTGTACCTTACTTATACCGATACAACTTAACACACAAGCGTGAGCCACTCGCCCTCGTGAAATGCAAGAACTATAATACCTTACAGGTACAGGCTCACTCAAAAAAAAACATATTACCTAATAAATAGCAACTTTTGTTCCGACGCAATGAAGTGCAATTCAGCTTGCATAGCGCTAGTATTTTTTAAAGAAAGAAGAAAATAATAAAGAAAAACGTTTATTTATTAAATTGAACTCCTCTTTTTCTTTTGCATAAACTCTCATCTTTCTTATCTCTTTCTCTATCCCTCTTTCTCTCTCTCCCCGATTGGCAATCGGGGTATGAGTGGGGGGACGCCCCGCACACCCGTACATCACCCGAGCTCGCCCGCACCGGGTTAGCGAGGGGGCTGTACGGGTGTAAGGGGCGTTCCCTCCCCGATTGCCGTTTCAACCTGTCGCGTACTACGCATGGAATTTATTGCGGGACTTCTATTTTGCTTTGTTTTACCTATTGTTTAATCCATTTACATTTTGTGCCATTAAAACCTCATAATTTTAATGGACAAAGGCAATAAAACTAAACATCAATGTAGATAATTTATCAGAACTTTGCGGGGTTAAACCGCCAACTAGTTCGGGGTACTATAAATAACAATAATACACTTACAACTGGCTACTATTTGAATTGGTTAACTTCTGGAATCACCCAACACTATGTTCTGTTTGGGTTTAAAATTCTGTAAAGAGCAATAATCTCAACATAACAGTAAATAAGTTTAAACACTTAAAATATACTATGGTATTACCAATGAATGGCTAATTAGTATTACTTTACCATCATCATCATAATGACTATCCATCACCAGCCCACTACTGAGAACAGTCTTCTCTCAGAATGAGAAGGGTTTAGGCCGTAGTCTGCCACGTTAGCAAATTACGGATTGTTAGACTTCACACACCTTTCAGAACATATGGAGAACTCTCAAGCATCTTCGCCGTCAAAGCAAGCGATATATTTTATTTGCTTGAAACGCAAATGACACCGTAAAATTTGAAGTTTGTGCCCGGGATCGAACCCCCGATTTCCCTTAAAGGAAGGCCGACATCTTGACCACAAGTCTACGACCACTTTATGAATATTACACAATGAATGGCTAATTAGTATTACCTATTTAGGTATAGCTCGGAAATACTTGTAGTTGGAACACCCTGGTATTTGTATGCTCAAAGATATAATACCTATATCTGAGAAGTTATTGAGCATAACATACTCGTAATATTCGGGACTTGGTTGAGTCATCATCATCATCAGCCTGTGGACGTCCACTGTTGGACATAGGCAAAAGAGCGTCACCACACCCGGTCCTCGGCCTTCCTCATCAAGCCACTTCTCGCCATCCTCTTTATATCGTCGCTCGGTCCATCGTGCTGGAGGGCGTCCCACACTACGCTTGCTTAAACGCGGTCTCCACGCCATCGCCCTCTACGACAGGCATGACCTGCCCACTGCCACTTCAGCTTGCTAATAGTTTGGGCTATGTTACGAGTAGTACGTAACCTTGGTTTGAGTTAAATTATAATATCAGACTTATTTCACGAAGATAAAATCATCATCATCATCATCATCAACCAATAGACATAGGTCTCTTGTAGGGACTTCCACATGCCACGGTCTTGCGCCGCTTGGATCCAGCGGCTCCCTGCGACTCGTCTGATGTCGTCCATCCACCTAGGGGGGGGTCTTCCAATACTGCGTCTTTCGGTGCGAGGTCGCCATTCCAGCACCTTGGGACCCCAACGTCTATCGGTTGTACGAACTATGTGCGCTGCCCATTGCCACTTCAGCTTCGCAACCCGTTGAGCTATGTTGGTTACTCTAGTTGTCCTACGGATCTCCTCGTTTCTGATTTGATCACGTAGATAAACTCCAAGCATAGCTCTATAAGATAAAATAAACAGCTTAAAACAAGACAAACACAAAGGGCAAAGAGTAATCAGAAGGCTTGCCAAGAAAGGTCTTATATTATATTACTATAGCAATCACTAACAGACAATCTTTGATAAAGGAGTCAGGACTTAAAGCGCCGGATATTAATACAAATCAAGAAGATAAAATACAACAAAAAAATTCATAAATCATTATTATTTATAAACTGTGGATGGTATCAGCCCTCCAGACTTAATAATGTTTTATGCCATTGATAAATCCAATACATTTCCAATTTGGATAAAGTATAGATATAAGTAGGTAACTGCCGCACTCAGAGTCACTAATCGTAACTTAAGATTAAGTTAAAACGAGACAGATTTATGTGAGAGATATAGCTCTGTCTCGTTTTAACTAAACTTAAGTAACGATTAAGCGACTCTGAGTGCGGCAGTAAGTACCTTATAAAAAGGTACCTATTTATCAATACTTTATAGTAGATACTTAACTATAAAGAGTATATTACTTCATACATAAATAACAATAATAAGGAAATCCTTTTTAAAAAGATATCACACCAAAGTCTTATATAGTATTTTTTATTGCGAAATAGCTTGACGACAATCATGCCTAATAAAAGCAATGATGAGCTCTAGGTTGGAAATGGCTTTAGGTCTAGAAGATGTGTATTCAATATCGTCTTGAAAGTTTTCATTTAGAATCAGATTAGGCTGTACGTGGTACCGGACATGAAAGGACGGACGGACGGCTACTTTTATCACGGAAAATAAAAGAATTCCCACGGGATTTTTACCTTAAACTTAAATTGACACGTACGAAGTCGCGGGCATCAGCTAGTATTATAATATGCTTCCATTTTCCCCCGACAGCTACAATATTGGTTCCTTCAAAGTAGAATGAATAGGCATTTTCTAGGCCAGCGCGCTCCACCTTCAACTGTATCGTACTATTCAGTGTAACTGCATGAAATTTCAAGCCTGTGTAGTTGAAATAAATCATAAAACAAATATTGTTAATAAACGCTTGAATTTAAAAATCTAAATATATAAAAAGAAAGATGACTGACTGACTGACTGACTGACTGCTGACTGACTGACTGACTGACTGACTGACTGCTGACTGACTGACTGACCTGACTGACTGACTGACTGACTGACTGCTGACTGACTGACTGATCTGTCAACGCACAGCTCAAACTACTGGACGGATCGCGCTGAAATTTAGCATGCAGATAGATAGCTATTATGACTTAGGCATCCGCTAAGAAAGGATTTTCGAAAATTCAACCCTTGAGGGGATAATATAGGGGTTTGAAAAGTGTAGTCCACCCTGACGAAGTCGCGAGCATAAGCTAGTTATTATTAATTGAAGATTTGTTTGCTAACGGTTCGAGAGTCAACTCGCAAGTAATTATAACTTGGAGCGGGGGCGGACTAATGAAACGATAAATAAACCACACAGGCCCAATACGACGGTTTATTTCGAACGTAAGTTAAATATAAGCAATTTTCAATGAGGAATTTTTTAATCCTTATTATAATTAAATTATAATTAAATAAACCTTATAATTAAACCTTACATACATATCTATTTCAACAAATAAATAGATTTTGATTTTGATTGATGTTGTGACGCCATAGGTAAAGTTTGAGAGCTAAAGATAATGTAATCACTTCCTATAGCCTTAGCATCTCATTAACGTTGATAGATTTTGAACGTCAAAACACATTAGCGTCAAAGTAAAATAGATATAAAATGCCTTGTTTAAAGCTCAAGTTTGTCCATATCTTTACAGCCAGCGGCGTTACAGCGGAAGCGTTGCGAAATTGAAATTGGTAGTACTGTATTTTTGACTTTAAGGTCAAGGATTGTTAAGATCCATTTTACTGTGACGTTAATGTGGTTCGACGCTCGAATTCTGTTAACGTAGGTGTGGGTGTAAAATCTCATACATACTAATCATATTGACTGGCAGATACTCTTCCACTAGGTTATACAACTAGGTAGATAGCATACGAGCCATTAGGCGCACTGAGTATTTACGGGCATCGCTTAGACAACAGGTTTCGCATCATCACGCGATCGTCGCGAGCATGAGCTAGTAATATAATATTATAAAAGACTCGATAGCTAAAGGTAGAAAATTGTAAATTTCAAAGAAAAACGTACATCTATTAGCTATTAGCTCTCACTAAACTGCACATCGTTAAATGTTGAAGAGGGCCATTACACTAAAGTAGGTACAATCTAAAACGCTCGAGAATCGAAGCTAGACGAACGTACGAAATCCTCCGCAAATTAAAACAGAAATGGCAACGACTTTTAGTAGAATTTATCGGTTTGGACTTTGTCATGCAATCGCTCACATTGCACTGAATGGGTTTTGATCCTGAAGAACTTTTAAACTTTTAGTTTTGGTCGCAACGCCGCGCACTCATTCGACACTAGAAATTCATTTGGAACCAAATAGGAGTTTCGTTGAATAAAATTTGTAACATTGAAATGTAAATGTTCTCTCTATCTTTCTGATTATTAAAATTTTATTTCAGTATTTTCATTATTATAAAATTAAATAAATTGAAATACTTAGCATATCTATATAAAATAAAAATAAAACGCCGAAATGTATGTACCTACTCGCATAACTTACGAACGACTGCACCAAATTGATAGTTATTTTTTGTGTTTATTGTCAGGACAAGGTTTGTAAAAAAACAAGGTTGATAATGATGATGATTTGACGACTCAAAAATACTTGTTAAGTTTATTTGAAAAAAAAAAAAACATTCTTTGTTTCAATGTAGCACTTGCTACCACATTTTTCCAACTATGGAAATATGAGCGCGAGTATGTTATCCATGCCATTTAAATTACGCGATAAAGTGGAATTTATGACTCCATCTTAATTACCGTCCCTCCACCATTAACGACAGTTACACCAGTTCCCATCCACTGTTATCTGGAATGGCATAATTAATGGATACTCATCAAAATGGACGTCGTTGTAAAACTAAACCTCTAACAATTGGGTATTTGACTCCAGTTTTTTTATTACTTTATTATAAACTAGAATAAAATAATGACGTAAACTGAAAAAAACTAATTAAATCGATCAAATAACAAAAAAGTTATAAGCATTTAAATATTTCTGATTAGACAGAGATAGCGATACAGCAGTTTGACGTCACACCTACTATTGCCATAGTAGCTTCGTGCGGTTTCATACAAATTTTCGTTTTGCGAGAAAGGGATAGAAGACCCTCCCACTCCAAAATTAAAATGCCTGTAACTTTGTAAATCTTTGTTGGATTTTAATATTTTTTTCAGTGTACGTAATTATTTTATCCTAGTTAATAATAAGTAATAATATTTATCAAATTCAAAAGTAGGCAAATACCCAATTTGAAATGTACCTACCTATTTAATACAAAGCTCCAACGGGCAACAAAAAGGTGTGTCATGAATAATAATTACTAGCTTATGCTCGCGACTTCGTCCGCGTGGGCTACACAAATTCAAACCCCTATTTCACCCCCTCCAGGGTTGAATTTTCGAAAATCCTTTCTTAGCGGATGTCTACGTCTTAATAGATATCTGCATGCCAAATTTCAGCCCGATCCGTCCAGTAGTTTGAGCTGTGCGTTGATAGATCAGTCAGTCAGTCGGTCAGTCACCTTTTCCTTTTATATGTTTACAACTAGATGATACCCGTGACTTCGTGTGGATTTAGAATTTTAGTCGATGGACGTCCGGCCATACCTACATAAATTGACGAGAGAAAAAAGTATTCAAAGCCCTGAAAAATGTTTTAGGGTTCGTAGATCCCATCCGAACAAGGGTTAACTCTCCATAAAACTTTCCCATTTACCTTTCAAACTAGTGCTACCTTTAGTTTTATTTTTTCCATTTTCCCTATACTTACTCTTTTTAACTTTTGTAATATCACAATTTTTGTTACTTTGAAAGTTAACTAGGCTTCGTCCGTATAAACTTCGAGTCTTGGAAGCTTCAATAAATAAAATTAACTATACCTACCAGATTTGTAGTGACATACAAAATCTTATACAGAAAAAAAATTCTTTAATATTTCGATTCTTTTCTGCACGTAGTCATTTGAATGTACGTCAAAGCTTATTATTGAGATTCTTAATAAAATAACAATTTAAAATTATAAACTTTTATTATTTACACTTTAGGGTCAAATAATGTCGCAAGTGGGCACATATTAATAAAAACTGTTGATGTTAAATCAGTGTTTAATTATCACTGTCCTAAAAATGGGTTTCTACGCCGGATCGTACCACTAAATCTCTTGATGGCACTGCTTTGCGGGTAGGGTGGTAACTCCGAAGCCTACCAGACTAGATCTGAGCCTATTTAGAAATTTCTAAATTAACTCAACCAGAAATCGAATCCGGAACCTCTTTCTTTTCTTTCTTTCCACTACACCAAGGAAGCCTAGTCGACTAATTGCAAAGTCTAATCTGGTGGGAGGCTTTGGCTTTGGGTAGTTATCACCCTACAGACAAAGACGTACCGCGATTTAGCGTTCCGGTACAATGTCGCGTAGAAACCCAGGGGTTTAATATAACTGCCATACCCCTAACAGGTTACCCCTACCACCTTAGACTGCATCATCACTTACCACCAACTCAGAGTCTAACACTGAATGAGGCCACCTGGCTCATTTGACATTGGTTGGTTCTACATTGCTGGTTGATTAAGTGATATTAAATTATTTTTGTAGTAAACCGTCAATGGATTAAAAATAAATGTCAAATAGCTCATTTGACATTTATTTTTAATCCAAGCCATCCAGTGGCAATTATTCAATGGTAGACATTGAATTAGCAAATCAGTAGCCAGCTGTGAGAGTGCAGTCAAAGGCTAACTTATAGTGGGATAAAAAAAAGATCACGGATGTATCGTCAATAACAGTGCCTAATTTTGTATGTAATCAGTCCACTAGTATCGTGAGTAGGTATAAGCCAAGAGGGAAAGCCGGTAATGTAGACTAATCCGAGATTAGGGAGAGCGAGGGAAAATGGAGACGAAACGGCATGCGACGTATACTAAGCACCCCTTGGAGGCCTGACTGATGAACAGAATAAAAATGTAGGAAATAGTACTTAAATATACACACAGCGTCGCGAAATAATGATACTTAAAGTCCGTACAAAATGACTTTTCACGCGCCATTCTTACTCTACGGGTCAACTGTCATGTCACTTAAAATAAGATCTAAAATCGTACTTTTGACATGAAATTTGACACAAAAAGTTAAAATGGCACATGAGAAGTCATTTTGTACGGACTATACCTACCAGCTAATTTTGATTGTAAATAATTTCTAAACTAAAAATGACCGGAATTTCACTTTATTAACAAGAGTTTTCATTTATTTAAACATTTTTGCGGAGTGATCCTTCTATACCTGGGAGATATTATTAAGTATTCTATGCTTCTACCAGAAAAAAACTACAGATTCGAAATATTTTCGCCCACCGACAATTGAATCTAGAATCTCATTATTTGATAGGTAAGTATATGAATGTTACGTAGAAGGTATAGTATGGTATCTATAGTACGCAACAGGCCGAGATGGAAATCGGAGTATGAATCGAGGGGGGACGCCCACGCGCACTCACATGTCACCCACGCAATCCCGCACCCAGGTTAGCGCAGAGTCTGTGCAGTGTGCAGGCGTGCGCGGCGTCCCCACCCCGATTGGCATCGCGACCTGTCGCGTACTATACATTTGTCGAAGCAGGTGAAAAGGGTAAATAATTATTCACGGTTGTTGAAAGGAAAAAATATTTTCATGAAAAACCAGCGCTGAAATACAGATTAGATAACGCGTTCACGTAAAGAGTCACCGGACCGCTATTTCCGTAGCCGCGGGAAAATTTAATTCGAAATGCTGGCCGCAGGAGCTATAGCGTGATTGAGAATTCTTGTCTCTTTTATCATCAATTCTATTCGATAAAAGAGGTATGAGACTATGTGAAAAGCGTCACCATAATCTTGGAATAGAGAATTAATGCTGGTTTAAAAATGGCATGAAAATTAGTAAAGATTAAATAAAAACCGGTCATGTGCGACTCGTACTCACACACTGGGTTCCGTGCCATCGTACAAGATATAACACTTTTATGTGCAATTTAATTATGGACAGCACCATCTGTGATATGATTTAGTACACTAATTACTTGTTTGTTAACACACTTGAATTTTTTCTTGTGATGTAACCACAAATTCACGGTTTTCGGATTGTTTCCTTTACTTGTGCTATAACGAATTGGCTACCTGCCCTTCATGATTCTAGGTCAACGGGAAGTACCCTATAGGTTTTGATTCCCTTTTCTTGACAGACACGAGAGATAGACACACAGACAGACAACGAAGTGTAGGATCACTAAAGGGTTCCTTTTTTCCGAACTTTAAAAGTAAAAAAGTAATGTTGAAAATATTAAAGTAATTTTCATGAAAAACCAGAGGTGAAAAACAGATTAGATAACGTAAAGAGTCGCACGACTGCCATTTCCGTAGTCGCGGGAAAATTAATATCATCGCGTGAATGTGACATCATTTATACATACCTATAACTCTTATCTGTCAGAATACATTATTTTCATATCTCTTTCTTTTATTGAAAATGCATATCACTAACTACCCATATTATAAATGCGAAAGTGTGTTTGTTTGTTGGTTTGTCCTTCAATCACGTCGCAACGGATAGACGTGATTTTTTGCATGGGTATACTTTTTATCTCGGAAAATCAAAGATTTCCCATGGGATTTCGAAGAACCTAAATCCACGCGTACGAAGTCGCGGGCATCAGCTAGTTAATATTATAAATGCCAAAGTGTATATATATATATATATGTCTGTCTGTAAGCTTGCTGTGGCCCATCCGTTTAACTGATTTTGAAGTTTGGTAAAGAGGTAAAGTTTTTATCCCGGTGAACGTCTTATGGTACTTTTGGTCCCGCAAAATCAAAGACTGGATTTGTAAAACCTAAATCCATGCGAAGAAAGTCAATGGGCATCATCTAGTATTACAATAAAACTTGCTTTATATCTACTGAATTATTACTGTACAAATTATGCCCGCATGAAATGGTGTTAAGAATATTTGCTGCATTTCCGCGCGGAATGGCTGTTTCTTTGTGCAGAAAATGAGCCAGCCCTTGTGTCGAGAAACAAATATTGTAAACCTAAGTCCCGCAAATTGCTATTGCGCTGGAACCATATCTCATTAACATCGAAATGACGTCATTTTGACGTCAGCCGAAATCAAAATATACCATCAGCTCGAAACTTCAGTCTAGTGCTGACATCACTAAAATGGCATCCACGCGCATTAGCAATTTGCGGGACTTATACCGTCTTGAAATCATTTCAGTATCTAACCAAAATAAATATTTTCCGTAAAAATATTTGGAATTTACTTAGTATTGATGGACAGAGTGATAATTGTTTTATCAGAGGCTGACGTTTTTCGTGTCTCCTAAAAGAGTCGGTGCCTGTTTACTCTATTTTCGTGAAACAGTTGTTTCGAATTCCGTTGGACACGCGATCGGGCGGCGTTTTGTATTTACGGAGGGATTACAAGATTGTTGTTTGTTCAATTAAACGGTACCCATTGATTGGGTTTTAGGAACATTCAATTCTTGTTTGTGTAAGCTTACTGATTAAAATATTTGCTGCGTTAATTAATACTTATTTCTTCTGATCTATATATATATATATATAAATGAATCCCTATTTCCCTTGGTCACGCCATCACGCGGGAACGGCTGGACCGATTTCATTATGCCCGGTTTCTGAGGCACTTTTAACGACGGTTTAACTATTCAATAGCGCTATTGGTCCGATAACTCGAGACAGTGCGTTTCTGAACAACGCAAGGCAAGATAAAATCGATTCCATAAAGTTATTTGACGTTTCATCTGTCATTAGGTAGGTCTGTGAATAGGAGGCGGACGTCTTTACCACTAATACTAAAACTATACCTATTTAGTAGTTTTTAACAAATACCTACAAGCGTCAAACGCTAAACGCTAAACGCAAACCAACTAAGCCTTCAGTTAAAAATAGTCTGCTTTTGATCACTTTGTTGTCTGTCTGTCTGTCAAGAAACCTACAGGTTACTTCCCGTTGACCTAGAATCATGAAATTTGGCAAGTCTTATAGCTGGCATTAGGGGAAAAATCTGAAAACCGTGAATTTGTGGTTAGATCACACAAAAAAAAATTGTGGTCATTAACTAATAATAAGTATTTCCAATTTTCGAAGTAAGATAACTACATCAAGTGGGGTATCATACGACTGTGGTACGGAACCCTCGTTGCGCGAGGCTAACTCGCACTTGGCCGGGTTTTCCTTTTAAAAGCAATTTCCTCTAATATTTGTTCAAATATTGCTATTACCAAAATGTAAAGCTTTAGTACGCTCTAAGCTGAATACTCGTTTTATTTTATCGCCTAGAAATCGATTTAGCAAAGTATCTAATAAAATATAGGCGAAGTTTGTAGTGAACTTGAGATGGTCACTCATAAATCACCAAATTTATTACCGTGTGATACACGATTCTATGGCGTTCTCAAAACTAAGGCAATAAATCTAAAACAAAGAAAGAAAAATAAAAAGGCGACCATAAATTTTAAATACAGCAAAAACAAATTATCGAGAGTAGAGAGTGCGTTTGTTAATAAAGACGTCAAGAAATGCGTGAGTTATTTTAAAATTTCTGGCTAAACACGGCAAAAACTAATACTTAATGGCAATCATATGTCTAGGGACAAATAACAGGCGACAAGTATCTGCGAACAAATGTGGACAGATTTTTGGAGGTGGGGCCTGGAACGCAATTTTGTTTTCGGCCAATAGGGTAATTTTGTGCGCAAGAGGAGACCAATCAGAGAACCGTACTCCCCTGTCTGTTTTTGGTTTTCAGAGAACTGTGGGCGTGACGAAACACGACCACGGGGACCTTTAGGGAGAACTGGAAAAAGAACGGAGGGCAGTCAAGGCAGGATTTCGGCTCGGGTCGGAAGTACAAATCCCAGCGCGAACCTCGCGACCTCGTCCATTCGAGATATTTTGAGCTTCCTTTGCAAAATTGGAGTGTAGATTAAAATTATAGTATAGTGTATTGTTAAAATTTGTCCTGAGAAATAAGATAAGGTTATAGAGACAGTGTGTTCGAGCCAGCGGCGGTTTAATGGTGAAGTACCCAGATTATTGTATTTAGTGTAAATTTTGAAAGTAGTTCCACAACTTTTAAGCTTATAAAATTGATTAGCCGGTATACCTAGAAGAAATAGATCTAGAAAATAATCTAGAAGACCAATATCATGCTAGACGTAGACAATGGTCTCAACCCTGGGCTTGGATGGAGTGGACCACGGGTTTAGCGTGTGAAAATTTCATATTATACCTAATCACCGCATTGTGTATGCATAGTCGCGAGAAGTGGGGGCGTATTGTGAACCTCGCGAGTAGGTTTAAATTAGAAAGAATATACCGAAGGTGGTTTTAACCGGACAAGTTGTGTAACTAGGTTCAGATGTATTTAGAATAAATACTTGTGCTAGATTATGTATATAACCGTGTGTACAGTGTGTCTTTAACTCTAATTCGTTTTTAGGAATAAAATTTAAGAAATCTCTCTTAAATTTTATGACATATTATGTGTGTAATTGATTGTGAAATAAACTGCGCGGCCGTAAGGGTTTTTAAAGTTTAAATGTTCGTTTTTCCCTTCTAAATAGATTGGCCTAGGAAGCGAACATTTGGCGGGTTTTAAATGTAACAAACACATTTAAAATTCCGTCTAAATCACAATACCAGTTTCTTTTTTTTCTAAAAATACTCAACTGTGAGAGTAAATAAAACAACTTATTTACCAGAAATAAAAGCATTTGAGTATAAATATCATCTTTTATTTATCACGTCTAGA
Source organism: Maniola hyperantus (assembly GCF_902806685.2). Lineage (NCBI taxonomy): Eukaryota > Metazoa > Arthropoda > Insecta > Lepidoptera > Nymphalidae > Maniola > Maniola hyperantus. The sequence continues at coordinate 11,115,707 of NC_048545.1, read as the reverse complement.
TACCTTCTATAGACATTTAATAATGGAGCTCAAATTCATTTTAGAGGTAAACGATCGAACTGTGTGTGTTCAAAAATGCCGTAGATACATGGTTCCATGTGTCGGACTCCAATATTAAATCTCTCATATTACCTATATCACGACTCTTACTATTAAGTAAAGTTTAGGCTAGTTCCTTTTTTTTCAGCAGTACACCGAATTCACAATATTAGCTCTTATCTAATAGTAAATAAGAAATAGAATAAAATTGACAGACTAACGCAGTCAGATGGGACGACCCTTGCCAAAATACACATTGACTGGGTAGGCAAAATTGCACTAATAATTTGGATAATGTGGTGTGTTTTGAACTATCAGCTACCACGATACCATCACCATCATCATGAGCAACCCTCGCCGGCTCACTACTGAGCGCGGGCTCCATAGAGAACTCTCAGGTTGCGGTTTACCTCACGATGCTCTCTTTCTACGACGAACCAAGTGATATTTAATTAATTTGAATATACACAACTACGACTACTAAAGGGTTATCTTTCGGGTTCGAATCCCCGACCCTCGAGTGGAAAGCAGGCGAGTCAAAACTGGGTCAGTGCGACTTACAACCAGCACACAGCGCAAGCAGATTGTATGAACGAGTAACGGGGCCGTTGGTGAACAGTAGAACAGGTACAGACCTTTTTTTTTTTGTGTGTCATCGTTACGCCGCATTCCGAGAGCTATAGGACGGCGTTACATACCGGCCTAAACCGCGGGACACTGAAAGTATTAATGTGTGAGAACTATTAGTTTGATATCCTTGACCTATAAGGTCGGATTTAATGTAAAAAGGCACACGGTCGATATGACGGCGTCCTGGCGGCAAAGCCTCGGCACACCAAAACACGCCATGTCTTACAGCTTCGACCTCCCGACACCTAAGTTGGCCAACTTAGACATAACTGAACGAATATATATATATATATATACAAAATTATACCATGGTAAGGGGCGAGCTTTTAGCTCAAGAAAAGAACCTTGTCTTCCACGACAGGCTACCAAACGCTTCGTAGCGAATTAACAGGGAGGTCGGCTGTGCCCCACATAACAATGTTGAAAGGCTGGTGTCCAGCGCAGGGTCCCCCGTGCTAGTAGAGGCTTTGGTCAGTAGAACGATGGCCTTATTGGCAAATACATGTACCAACCGACCCTTCATCCAAGCCAGAACGCATAACCTAGCTGTTTTTTTTTTTCCCTCCTCAGGATTTTCATCCGAGAGAGTTGAATGAGTCAAAATAGTAGATCTCTGAAATAAAATTCATCATCTAACCGCGAAAATCTGGAAGTTTGATTGGCAAGGTCTACATGTCCGTCCGACGAATTGTGCCTGCCATGTACTTGGCCATACCTAAGATAACATATGACTCCGAATACAAATAGTGTCCCAAAGTTTAGCCGATTTACTTGTTTTTGAATTTCCTCATTATAGCCCATCAATCGAAAGAAGCAGAGACGATCACCGTACCATCACAGAATTTTGATGCCGAGCGACCAGAATCTATGTATGTATTCGAATTAACGATATGACTAGATTATAGAAAAAAAAAAAAAATAGAACACAACGTAGGAAGTCGTGATTGGGTATATGAGAGCAAAATCTTATAAACAAATAAAAAGAGGTTAGAGGACACACTGTGCATGTTATTATGTTTATATGTTGTACATTTACATTTATTTTAGGTATAAGAAGGAGCAGAAATAAGCTGTATGTCTTATAAATGTACAATTTACAGGTTTTCAGAAGATACTGCAGAGAATCGAGCTATTATTCCTTGCTTATTTCTTAGGCTTAAAATTTCTTCAAACCTAGAGAATTCATATAATAGAAACACATCTCAGACATATGATTGCAAATTAGTATTAATAATATAGAAATTTTAAAAATACGGCTTCGCGTCTTACGAAAGTATTCAAATATAATTTAAGTTGGCACTTGAGTAGGTAAAACGAAAAGGGACGAATTGAAAAAAAAAAAAGATGCCTGCAGGTAGAAAAACACGTAGAACAAAGCAAGCGGGTACGCGACAGAGCGAAGCTAGCCCAGTAGAATCGAGCGAGCAAACGTCGACCTTAGGGAATACTACATTAGAGTTGCTTTTGAAAAAAATCACCGAATTCGAAACAAAATTACAACAGCTTAGTTCGAACGCAGGCCAAAACGAAAGCGCGAGTGTTTCGTCACAACAGACAATAGGAGTAAGTGAAAGCGGAAAATCTGATAGACAAGGGGTTAGTCTAGACACCGCGAGCACAAGTACAGCGTTTGCTGAAACCCGAAACTTGTTTGTAGTACAACCGTCGGTTACCAAACCAAATTTTGACGGAAAGCCATTCACTAATCCCATCACCTTTTTAAAACAATTAAAAAAATATATAAAGGCAGTAAACGGGGCAGATCGGGAGATTGATATCGCGCTAGGTTGCATTTCGGGGAATGCACGAAAGGTTATGGAACTATATTCGAAAGAGTGGACTTCATTCGCTGATTTTGAAACCGATTTTAGGCGGAACTATTGGACCGAACAAATCCAAGAATCTGTTAGATATAGGTTGATAAATGCGGTATACTCGAGCGATTCAGGTATGACGATGTCTGAGCATTTCGCTGAACAGGCAGAATCGATGCAATCATTAACCATTGCTTTTAGCGAGCGCGATTTGGTAAATTCCATTATGCGTCATTATGCTATAGACATACAACGTCTATGGTTTACTAGAACTGAAGTAGTTAGCATTATGAACGGGGCAAAGTTCCTCAGAGACATAGAACAAAATATTGTTGAAAAACCTAGGGGGGTTATGAGAGGTGGTATGAATAGTAATTATAGAGGTGGTAGGCGATACAATGAACCGCCATCGAGGCGTCCTATCGTAGCGACAATGTCGACAAACAATTGGAGGACTAGGGGAAATTCGACCAGGGGTCGGGGTTACCGTCGATTTATTTCTAGGGCAAATTTTAACAGGCCCACGGTATCCGAAACTAAGCAGGTCAGACCGGCTATCACATTCGTGAAAGAGGGCGAAGACTCTGCTGTGTCTAAGAAAGTGGGGGAGGGACCGTCAAAAAACTAGGTCACCCCACACAAAATAGGTCGAATCAATCAATATTGTGTAGAACGGGGGCCAGTGAGACCTCAGAACACGAAAGAGTAGGTGTGGTCTATAAGATCTTGATTAAGAGTGGATGGAAACCGGGACAGAGTCTAGGGATAGGTGAAGGAGGCCTTAAGCGTTTATTGAGAGGCGGCCCCGATAATGACGAACAAAATTGCCAATTGGAAATTAGTAGCATAGGAGTCTTATTGGAAAACCAGTTTGAGAATATAGCAGAATGTAGCGAGGTAGGCATGTCGTGCGAGGCGTGTACGAAAAGACAATTGAACGTGTATACAATGTTTCATGAACTAGATGAACAAATCGACGTAGGTATTGACTATTCTTTACCTAAATTACCAGAAGTGTGTGTGAGGTTGTACGGAAGGAGTATGAGTGCTCTTATAGATACGGGAAGCCAGATTAGTGGAATAACTAGGGAATTGTACGATTCTATTGTGAGAGAAAATAGGAAACTACCAGAAATCGCTATTCCAGCAATCCAAATACAGGGGGCGTTCGGATCGCGGAGCGAGAGTACAAATCGGTTGGTACTAATAGAGTTTCAGTTAGGTAGCACTTTAGTTGAAGCACCTGTACTAATTATGCGACGTTTACCTAGGTCATTGATACTGGGATATGACTGGCTAGAGCGGGTGAAAGGGATAGTGAACTGTAATGATGAGCGAACATTGACTATAGAACATATGGGAGTTAGATCTTGTGTCAGATTGAATTCCGATTGCGAAATCGAAAGGTTGGGGGGAGAGACGAATGCGGCTACGATTAACTTGATATTAAATCAAGACTCCGGGACTGTGGAACAGAGTGTAGCGAGTAGAGAATTAGAAAGTGAGGAAATTACGGAATTCCAATTGGAAAAATCGAACTTAAGTAATGAACATAGGAAATTCTTATTGTCTGTGTTAAACAAACATCGTAAAGTGTTTACGAAAGGGTTAGGCTTGACTAACAAGTATGAACATGTTATTCAGTTAGTAGACGAAACACCTTTTGTGAAGCATAGCTATCCGGTACCTTTGTCATATAGGGAACAAGTTAAAGACGAATTAAATGAGTTGGAAAAGCTAGGCGTGATCAGACAGGAGGCAACACCATACTGTAGCCCTCTCACGTTCACGAAAAAACGAGATGAGTCAATAAGACTGTTATTGGACGCACGCGAGTTAAATAAGAAAATGATAGGAGACGCGGGGGCGCCACCCCTCACATCTGAGATTTTACAATCCTTCCATGGAGTGGACTACATCAGTTTAATCGATTTGAATAATGCTTATTTCCAAATACCTTTGCATAAGGACTCTAGGAAGTACACCGGTTTCTCATTCATGGGAAAGACATATACTTACCGTGTGTTACCTCAAGGATTAAAGACTTCTGTAGCGGGTTTTTCGAGGGCGATGGATTATATTCTAGGAGAGGTACGAGAGTTTTGCGTGAACTATCTGGATGACATAGTTATCTTCACCACAGGGGACATAAAGTTGCACTTAGAACACCTAGATCAAGTATTAGATAGGTTAGGCGCCGCAGGCTTAACCGGAAGATTGGAGAAGTGTCGGTTCTTATGTGTAGAAGTGAAGTTGTTAGGGCATATAGTGAATACTAATGGGGTACGTATGGATCCTGAACGGGTTAAAGCCATATTAGACTTCCCTATACCTCGAACTATAAAACAACTACGGGGATTTTTGGGATTAATAAATTATTTCAGAAGGTTTATCTCGAAATATAGCGAGGAAGTTAGACCACTGTGCGACCTGTTGAAACAAAATACAAGATGGTCATGGACACAGGAGATTAACGTTTGTTTTGAAAGAGTTAAGAAGTTATTTATAGACACAGTACTTCTCGTACACCCGAATCCTAAGGGAACTTATTATTTACAAACCGATAGCAGTAACTTAGGGGTTTCAGGGTATGTTTACCAACTGAATTCAGTAGGTGAAGAACAAATATTAGGGTTCTGTAGTAAAGCATTGACAGAGACAGAGCGTAAGTGGACAGTTACCGAACAAGAGCTATGGGCGATTATTTTTAGTTTGTCTAAGTTTGAAACATATTTGAGGGGGTCAAGGTTAGTGATTAGGACTGATCATAAGAGTCTGATATTCTTGCAGACATGCAAACTATTGAGTGCTAGGATGATACGTTGGGTACACTATATAGGACGGTTTGACTATACAGTTGAACATGTGAAAGGTAAATTAAACACTGTAGCAGATGTGTTGTCTCGACATATAAAGGGAACCACTGACGTATTAACCAACAAGGCCACGGGGCCCGAGATGAATCTATTCAAATCATCATTAGGACGGTTAGTACGGGAGCGATGGGATGAAATAGGTAGTTATCAAAGACGTGATAAAATCGCTAGTGAGATAATTAGACGCATGCAAATAACGGACACGTCTGAATCTAAATACTACGTGCTTAAGGGAGAGATTCTGTATAAAACAGACATAAGAAAGGATACGTTAAGGTTATATGTCCCCGAGGACTTACAAAAAGATTTGATCGTTAGCATACATGAAGAATTAGGTCATTTCGGACGATACAAAGTCTATGCACTGATGAAACGTCGGTACTATTTCTCGAATATGTCTCGTATAATAGGTCGGGTCGTAAGGTCTTGCGAGGCATGCCAAAAGTCGAAACATGTTTTAGAAACTCATACGGGGCCGATTAAATCGGTAATAGCAGAGGAAATAGGAGAACGAGTCTTTTGCGACATTTATGGACCTTTACCAGCGGGAAGGTTTGGTTTTAAATACATATTCGTCATACAAGATGCTTATAGTAAGTTGATCAGGTTATACCCACTACGCCAGGCTAGTGGGAAAGCTACATTAACCTGTGTTAAAAAGTTTCATAGGCAGGTCGCGATTAGAACATTATGCTCGGACAGAGGCGCGAACTTTACTTCGAAGGTGTTCGAGTCAGGTATCCGTCAACTAGGTATCGAATTAACACATACATCTGTTAGGAATCCGCGACCAAATTCGACGGAAAGGGTGAATAAAGAGCTAGGGAGGTTATTCAGGACGTATTGCGATAAATCACACCGTTCGTGGGTAGATCTGCTAGTGGATATAGAAGATTGCTACAACCAGGTAGTACATACTACGACTGGATATTCACCAAATGAGTTAGTATGTGGGAAACGGACCCAGTTATCAACTGACTTTAACGTTGAAGTAGCGACAGGGTCGGACTTGCAAGGGGAGACGTTGGATCAGATTCGACAACATGCGCGACAGAACATAGCTAGGGCGGCCGAACGTAGAGAATTTCATTATAACAAGAACCATAAGTTAATACAGTTCGAGGTAGGCGATTTGGTGAAACTTAAGACTTTTGCAAAGTCAGATGCGGATAAAAAGCTGACAAGGAAATTTATGCGGCTATATGAAGGGCCTTACATAATAGGGGCAGTCCCATGCAATAATGTATATACATTAGTTGACGTTCATTCTGATAAGATCAGAGGTAACTACAATGCCATTCACTTGTTTCGCTATTATGTAAACAACTAGAAGGAAGGTAACTTTAGAGTATAGAAAAGAAGCGAAGAATGTTGGCGCCGCGGTCATAAAACGATTAGTTCGAAGTACTCTAACAAAAGGAAATACCCGAGTTGAATAGGTTATTGTCTTGCCTGGGAATATGATGGCTAAGCGTGGGAAATTTAGGATTAGCGTGTGAATATTGTAAAGGAAATAGATTTTTGAAACAACTAATGTTTGATGCAAGGACATAGAGGTTTATTACGTGTATTAAAAAATCGATTTGGGGGCGTGTGAGATGGTCACTCATAAATCACCAAATTTATTACCGTGTGATACACGATTCTATGGCGTTCTCAAAACTAAGGCAATAAATCTAAAACAAAGAAAGAAAAATAAAAAGGCGACCATAAATTTTAAATACAGCAAAAACAAATTATCGAGAGTAGAGAGTGCGTTTGTTAATAAAGACGTCAAGAAATGCGTGAGTTATTTTAAAATTTCTGGCTAAACACGGCAAAAACTAATACTTAATGGCAATCATATGTCTAGGGACAAATAACAGGCGACAAGTATCTGCGAACAAATGTGGACAGATTTTTGGAGGTGGGGCCTGGAACGCAATTTTGTTTTCGGCCAATAGGGTAATTTTGTGCGCAAGAGGAGACCAATCAGAGAACCGTACTCCCCTGTCTGTTTTTGGTTTTCAGAGAACTGTGGGCGTGACGAAACACGACCACGGGGACCTTTAGGGAGAACTGGAAAAAGAACGGAGGGCAGTCAAGGCAGGATTTCGGCTCGGGTCGGAAGTACAAATCCCAGCGCGAACCTCGCGACCTCGTCCATTCGAGATATTTTGAGCTTCCTTTGCAAAATTGGAGTGTAGATTAAAATTATAGTATAGTGTATTGTTAAAATTTGTCCTGAGAAATAAGATAAGGTTATAGAGACAGTGTGTTCGAGCCAGCGGCGGTTTAATGGTGAAGTACCCAGATTATTGTATTTAGTGTAAATTTTGAAAGTAGTTCCACAACTTTTAAGCTTATAAAATTGATTAGCCGGTATACCTAGAAGAAATAGATCTAGAAAATAATCTAGAAGACCAATATCATGCTAGACGTAGACAATGGTCTCAACCCTGGGCTTGGATGGAGTGGACCACGGGTTTAGCGTGTGAAAATTTCATATTATACCTAATCACCGCATTGTGTATGCATAGTCGCGAGAAGTGGGGGCGTATTGTGAACCTCGCGAGTAGGTTTAAATTAGAAAGAATATACCGAAGGTGGTTTTAACCGGACAAGTTGTGTAACTAGGTTCAGATGTATTTAGAATAAATACTTGTGCTAGATTATGTATATAACCGTGTGTACAGTGTGTCTTTAACTCTAATTCGTTTTTAGGAATAAAATTTAAGAAATCTCTCTTAAATTTTATGACATATTATGTGTGTAATTGATTGTGAAATAAACTGCGCGGCCGTAAGGGTTTTTAAAGTTTAAATGTTCGTTTTTCCCTTCTAAATAGATTGGCCTAGGAAGCGAACATTTGGCGGGTTTTAAATGTAACAAACACATTTAAAATTCCGTCTAAATCACAATACCAGTTTCTTTTTTTTCTAAAAATACTCAACTGTGAGAGTAAATAAAACAACTTATTTACCAGAAATAAAAGCATTTGAGTATAAATATCATCTTTTATTTATCACGTCTAGATACCTTCTATAGACATTTAATAATGGAGCTCAAATTCATTTTAGAGGTAAACGATCGAACTGTGTGTGTTCAAAAATGCCGTAGATACATGGTTCCATGTGTCGGACTCCAATATTAAATCTCTCATATTACCTATATCACGACTCTTACTATTAAGTAAAGTTTAGGCTAGTTCCTTTTTTTTCAGCAGTACACCGAATTCACAATATTAGCTCTTATCTAATAGTAAATAAGAAATAGAATAAAATTGACAGACTAACGCAGTCAGATGGGACGACCCTTGCCAAAATACACATTGACTGGGTAGGCAAAATTGCACTAATAATTTGGATAATGTGGTGTGTTTTGAACTATCAGCTACCACGATACCATCACCATCATCATGAGCAACCCTCGCCGGCTCACTACTGAGCGCGGGCTCCATAGAGAACTCTCAGGTTGCGGTTTACCTCACGATGCTCTCTTTCTACGACGAACCAAGTGATATTTAATTAATTTGAATATACACAACTACGACTACTAAAGGGTTATCGTTCGAATCCCCGACCCTCGAGTGGAAAGCAGGCGAGTCAAAACTGGGTCAGTGCGACTTACAACCAGCACACAGCGCAAGCAGATTGTATGAACGAGTAACGGGGCCGTTGGTGAACAGTAGAACAGGTACAGACCTTTTTTTTTTTGTGTGTCATCGTTACGCCGCATTCCGAGAGCTATAGGACGGCGTTACATACCGGCCTAAACCGCGGGACACTGAAAGTATTAATGTGTGAGAACTATTAGTTTGATATCCTTGACCTATAAGGTCGGATTTAATGTAAAAAGGCACACGGTCGATATGACGGCGTCCTGGCGGCAAAGCCTCGGCACACCAAAACACGCCATGTCTTACAGCTTCGACCTCCCGACACCTAAGTTGGCCAACTTAGACATAACTGAACGAATATATATATATATATATACAAAATTATACCATGGTAAGGGGCGAGCTTTTAGCTCAAGAAAAGAACCTTGTCTTCCACGACAGGCTACCAAACGCTTCGTAGCGAATTAACAGGGAGGTCGGCTGTGCCCCACATAACAATGTTGAAAGGCTGGTGTCCAGCGCAGGGTCCCCCGTGCTAGTAGAGGCTTTGGTCAGTAGAACGATGGCCTTATTGGCAAATACATGTACCAACCGACCCTTCATCCAAGCCAGAACGCATAACCTAGCTGTTTTTTTTTTTCCCTCCTCAGGATTTTCATCCGAGAGAGTTGAATGAGTCAAAATAGTAGATCTCTGAAATAAAATTCATCATCTAACCGCGAAAATCTGGAAGTTTGATTGGCAAGGTCTACATGTCCGTCCGACGAATTGTGCCTGCCATGTACTTGGCCATACCTAAGATAACATATGACTCCGAATACAAATAGTGTCCCAAAGTTTAGCCGATTTACTTGTTTTTGAATTTCCTCATTATAGCCCATCAATCGAAAGAAGCAGAGACGATCACCGTACCATCACAAACTTGTAATTCTAGCGTTTTGGGGTCGGCCGGCCGTCGAGTTGAAGGCGATGTACTCGTAGTACATCAATCACCAAGCGACATATTTCAAGCCAGCGTGAAATTCTATTTATTACGGCGACGGATAAACGAACGGGCTTTAAATTGCATTAAATTGTCATGCAACATTAAATCTTTTTTTATACTAGCCATGTTAAACATCCTCTGTAATATATATTATTAACTAGCTTCTGCTTGCAGCTTCGCCCGCGTGGCCTGCAGGAAACAAATGGCATTTTTTTTCAGAAACAAACATTATAACATCAGAACGCGCACCCTGCACCAGCGCCGAATAACACATATAACCTTCCAACCCCCATTCCAACCCCCATTTAACCCACTTAGGGGTAGAATTTCGAAAAATCCTTTCTTAGTGGATACCTACTCTTTACAAAGAATATACTCTCCAAATTTCATGTCTTTAGGACCAGTGGTTTAGGCTGTGCGTTGATATATATGTCAGTCAGTCAGTCAGTCAGGACTTTGAATTTTATATATATAATATAGATTTAAGCACAATGTTTATAAATCGTGCTGGAGTAGAGTGGCCTTCCAGTTTTCAGTCTGCGTGCTACCAATCCCACTATTGTGACATATCTATAAATCTGTAGGTATATACTTACATTATATTATATATCTATGCTGCGGATAAGGTATCAAAGATCTTAAAAGGCAAATAAATTACGAATTTATGGCAGCTATTTTGAATTTTTTATTATTGTTATTTTAGCGGCAATAGAAATAGGTACGGTACAGTACATCTTCTGTCAAAATTACAACTCTCTACCGATTATTGCTCACAAGCTACAGCCCCGCTGACAGACAGACGGACGGACGGATAGCGGAGGCATAGTAACACGGTTACGGAACCCTAACAAGTAATCTTCGATAAACTTAATATAAATGAATCCTCCGTTATCACGACACAGCCGTACCCATAAACGATTTCCAATATTAATGTAGGCGCAAAACTCCAAACAATCGACTTAGAAGTTTTCCATTTCATCATAGTTAGATATTGCTTTTTATTTATTTATAGGGCTTCAGCTGGTCCCACGCTTTCCGTATTCCGTTATTGGGTTACTCAAATAACCGCCCAAGATTATTATTTACTTGTTTAAAAATAGAGATTGGGTAAGAGCTGAATTAATTTTGTAAGTTAGGTACTTTTTTGTTTTGTTAACGTTTAGAAGTAATTTGTTCACATTTTTACTTCTCTGTCTGTCTGCTTCTTTTGACAATAGGGTTATTTGCCCTTTTTTGAAAAGTATCTTGATTTGATCCTAAGGTGATACCTATTAAACTACCAAAAAAGCACAAAAATTCTATTCGATCGATAAGTGCAACAAAAATGCATTTAAATTTTGTATTTCAAATTTCCCACTTCCCACTTCCATCTTAGACTGCATCATCACTTACCATTAGGTGAGATCGCAGACAAGGGCTAGCTTGGAACAGAATTTTAAAAAATGTGATAACTACGTCAATAACCTATTCTGTTTTCTGTGAGTAGTAAATAGTAATCCATACTTCCATACTAATATAAATGCGAAAGTCTGTCTGTCTGTCTGTCTGCCTGTCTGTCTGTCTATCTGGCTGTCTGCTAGCTTTTCATGGCCCGTCCGTTCAACCGATTTTGATGAAATTTGGTACAGCATCCCAGAAAAGGACATAAGCTACTTTTATCCTGAAAAATCAAAGAGTTCCCACGGGATTTTCAAAAACCTAAATCAACGCGAAGTCGCGGGCATCATCTAGCAGTATATATTCCGTGAATACTTGTCGTTATGGTTATAACGATAAGTGCTAAAAAACAACTTCAGCAAATCAGTCCCGAACTAGGCCATTTAGCCGAATAATTTAACACAAACTACAGTTCGCCAATTTCAGTCATTAATCAATAGCTGTTAATCATTCGAGCAAATATTTGAGGGTGAAAATAAATTTCGTTGACGAATTGTTTTTCCGCAATATGCATTTTGTGGTATTATTTATTAGTGAATAGCCCATTTTATAGGTTGGGCCAGTGTATTTGGCTAATGAATTCGGCCAAAAGTAAGGATACTGTTTACTATTGGCTAAATTACAGAGCAACCGATTCGTTGATCCAAACAAATGTCCCTCCCAGTGTTGGGGACAATACGCAGAGAAACTTTCAGCTATTATAAAATACCGAAGGTCTGGCACGCTCTGGCTCTTAGTCCATAAAGGGATAGCATACATTTAGACTACTACTGTCATTTTATAGTGGTTAAAAAACTGTGTACCTACAATAGAATTAGCTAATATAAGAAACCTTAGGGTTAATTTGTCTGTAGATCTTAATTTTTGGCTGTGTAGTAATATTTATTTTGTTTTTAAACTACTAAGAAACCTTTAGAAGCACTCTCAAACAAAGAAAAGTACAAAGTTCAGTTTACATAATTTAAATACACACTCGTGTATTTTCATTTCATTAAAAGAAGTCTTTCTTGTGATAAATTACGCTATATCTATACTTGCTCATTAATTTTTCGATTCAATGGTTTCTACGCTTTGGGACGGCCTTTTGCTTTTTTACCAAACATTTTGAATAATCATTTATTAGCCCCTTTTTAACATTCAATGATAAAATATTGTACCGATGAAATATTTAACTGAGTAACTTCTTTTTACTCTGCGAAATATTATTTACAAAATGTTGTAAAATATATTATATAGCAGAATATTCATATAATAATTAGCAAAATATTAATATTAAATATATTATATTATAGCCTCCATCTGTGTAGATTTAGGTTTTTAAAAATCCCGCGGGAACTCTTTGGTTTTCCGTGATAAATACCAGCCTATGTCGATATCCGAGATGCAAATATCTATATTTCTCGTCATAATGGGTTAAATGGATAAACCCGTTGAATGAAAAGGTAACGACACAGATATAAATATAGTCCGCGACAGGTTGAGATGGCAATCGGAGTATGAAGCGGGGGGACGCGCTGCACACTCACACGTCTCCCGCGCATGCCCGCACCGGGTTAGCACGGAGGCTGTGTGGGTGTGCGGGGCGTTCCCTCCCCGGCTGCCATCTCGATCTGTCGCGTAATATAGTACTTCGAATTTATAACTATTTGTATAGTATATACGAGTACACAAGTAGAGTCCGTGCTCAGTAATGGGCCGTCTATTGGTTAATGGTGATGGGTTTCATAAATTCGCCATAAGCCTTCCAGATTAACCCATTTCCCTTGGTATTTTGCATCATCATTCATCACCCACCGGATGAGATCGCGTTTAGGGGCTAACTTGCATCGGAATAAACATAAATATTATGATATATAATAGTTTTGCTCATTAGGTAGAATATACGCATTAATAACAATATTATAATAGTATGAGAACATACCTACTCCTAACTGACCAAACTTCAAATTTTCGTTATATTCAACTCATTGAGTAGAAATATTGAAAATTTACGTGCGAGAGATTCGCTTTAAAGGGTTGCTGTATTATTCAACGTAAGCTTAGTTCAACTAGAAAAGTTATTGAACTTTGCCCTTTTCGTACCTATAAACTGTCTGCTTATCTTATAATAATTTTAGAGGCCAATAGACAATACTTAGCTTAAAGGTCAAGAAGGAGACTGAAATCACAAAGGTCGACAGTTCAAACCCCACTCATTGCACTTTAGTCGCACCTATTTTAGAACAAGCTTTAAATGTAAGTTATGTCTATGATCAAAAATATGTTTTTTTTAAATTATAAATTCACTCTAGAAACATAATAGTAGATAATACAAATGCCCTTAGATAAAAAATCATTCCCTTTTAAAATCCATATAAATGTTCAGTATCGAAGAATCAGATAAAAGAGCACATTTGAATAGCTACAAAACCATTACACTGATTAAAGCCAGCCGCGATAATTTGAATCTACCAACTATACTCTGAGGGGCAGTGGGAATATCTAAAGAGCTGCTTGAAAGAAGCCCCAATAGTACAAACATCACTCACCGACTGAAACCTAATGGTTCAAACTTAATCCATTGCATTATACCTAGTCGTTTCTACTTCTAATGAAAGTTTTATGCTTAGTTCAACAAGTAAGTAAAAGAAAGTTGTGTTGGCTATGGTTAATTTTCTTTATTTAAAAAACGCTGAAAGTTTTCGATAATTTTTCTCTACCTATAAATATGGCGAACTCAATCATGCTAGCCATGCATGGTCCGTCAGAATGAACAAACGGAATCTTTATAGAATCACTTGTAGGTATAATTTGCTCCGAAACTACTGGACTGATAAAGTTGAAATTTGGTATAAATAATGTTATTAATTTCTGTGACATCAACATACCGTGTCGTACGATGCATTGACGTGGTTAACTGAGGCACTGCCAGTCATTTTATGACCGCTTGAAAGTTTTATCTAATAGTAAGAAAAATGACCTATTTTGCCACGCATAAGACGTCGATACACTTTTACTTTTTATCAAGCACCTCGTATAAATTTTCCACGATCTCTTGCAACACTAGTTCATGGAAATGAATCTATTCAAATTCTATCCTTTGCGACTTCATTGAAATATTTGAAAACTCCCCGGACGTTTTTTGTAACAGAAATAAAGAAGGAATAGAAATATTCTTTAAAGGTATTTTGATTTCGTAAGACATCAAAGAATCTTTCGAACTAAAATAAAAATTACTTTTTTTCGTATTCTAATTTCTAATATACACGTTTCTGTTGGTAGTTAAATAAGTAATCTCAAACCAAATAACTAAGGAAGTATACGGAATAAACAAAATAAATACAAACAACGTGATATTTTTGAGTAGGTACCTACCTACTTACCTAATAAGAAAGGCAAACTTTATCCACTCGGGTGAAGTCGCGAGCATCTCGTTATCTTTCCGTTTATTTGTCCATGTTTTGAATTTTTTTACAGCTCAACTGCTGAACCAGTGTTATGGCAAAAAGGTAGCATCTTGAAAACGGACATTTGGGATACCTTTTATTGCGGAAAATTAGAGTTCCCATGGGATCTTTACAAATCCCTCATCCACAGCAGCTAGTGGAACTCGTATTAATATTCCGTGGATTTATCCCGAAAAATATTATAAAGGCGAAAGTTTATATGTGTGTGTGTATGTGTGTGTGTGTATGTTTGTTACTCTTTCACGCAAAAACTACTGGACGGATTTAGCTGAAATTTAGAATGGAGATAGATTATACCCTGTATTAACACATATGCTATTTTATATCCCGAAAAATCAAAGAGTTCCCGCGGGATTTTGAAAAACGTAAATCCACGCGGACGAAGTCGCGGGCATCAGCTAGTTATTATTATTATTGTAAAATTTAAACTGCAAAAAGACAAAAGGAATAATACAAAAGCAAGCGTGCAATTTGTAGAACAACTTATAGTATGCGACAGGTCGAGACGGCAATCAGGGTGGGGACGGCCCGCACACCCGCACAGGCCCCGCGCTAGCCAGGATCGGGGTAGCGCGGGTGACGTTCGGGTGTGCGGGACGTCCCCACGCCTCATAACCCGATTGCCATCTTGACCTGTCGCGTACTATACGTGATTCGCAACGTTAACAGTGTTCACGAGCAAACGTAAAAGTAACGAGCGACTGGGGAGCGCGATACATACGTCGCAATCTCGCACTCTGAAATCTAGGTACTTTATATACATAGAAAATATTATTATAAGTATAATTAGTTGCTTTTGTTTACACATGGCTGTGCTTGGCATGAGGGTCGTGACAATTTTGGTCGTACAAAGACTAAGGTCACACAATGCGTTCCCGGTGCGTTGCGGCGGCGCACGTGAACGGGCACTGCGTAGCCGCTCTGGCAGAAAGTATGGCCACAGAATAATATAATAGTACTAAATGGCGTTGCACCGCACTACCCCTCCCCGACTCTTTGGTCCCATGTCCGTTGCGCGTGCGGTGCGGCACCGCATGACGAAAGCATGGTGTGGCAGGGTATAGCGATTTCTAAGTAGGATGACGCAGCGACATCACGACCGCTGCACCGCCAACGCAACGAATTGTTTGGCTTCACTAATATTAAGTATATTTAAGTAAAAATATACTGTTGGGGAGGGATTCAAAACAATTCCTCGGAGGGTTCAGTGGACTGTATTTCTTTCTTGATCACATTAATTCACAATTTTCTAGGTTCACAATGGTTCACGGTACTTCTAGTTCTGAGGTCTTCTTCGTTCGGAAGCAAGAGGCGAAGTGATTCTATACAATATAATCGATCTTATATTTAATTCTCCCACTCGGCAAGCTCATACGGTCATACCGAGCGGGAGACAAGGCGATTGCGGGTGGTGAAGGCGTAGCGGGGAGCGGGGGTGTTGGCAGTCGACCAATCAGCGTCAGTCATCGCCAGCGCTGCGCGTGGCTCGAAGCTCCCGTCCGCAACATTTCTCCCCTCAGCATAGCTCTTGCATTGCTTCCTTTTCTTCGTCAGGACGGCGAGCTTCCTCTTGGATCGATGAAACCAGCAGCTTTGGGTTCTCACAACGACGTTGTGTACATTCTTATGATGTTCAGAATGCACTGCAGGTTCACGTTGAGTCGATGCAGGTATGCAGCTCTCAACCAGTTCTTCGCCATCGTAACCAGTGCGCTTGACCGGATCGCAGGGCTTGCTATGTGACCAGCTTGCAGTTGATCGTGTGGATCGTCGAGCACACCAAAGTAGAAAATTGAGAGCTGCCTTTTTCCTCGTCGTGGTTTTCGTTCGCGGAGGTATAATTGCAGCGTAGGCTGGAGTTCTGATTTCGTGTGAAGTATGTTCATGGGATCGTACTCCCCTCGTATTGCAATACCGGGGGAGTTGGAGTTCTGCTGTTTCTTCCACGGGGTTCGTCGTTGTTCGCTCGTCTTCTTTCTGGATCGGATCGTAAGTTGATTTTGATGAATCAACTAGAGCGGCGACGTATTCATATCTGACTGGTTCTGTTGAGTCATAGGTGCTTAGGTGGAGCACGTGTTCCTCTCCGTTGCTGATCGTGGCTCGAGGTGCCGTCCCATGTATGACCCAGCCAAGCTCGGTACGTGAAGCTGCAGGTTCGTGGCGATCTCCAGTCAGCAGCTGCTTCGACACGATTAGCTCCCAGTTGTCGGAGCCAATGAGCAAGCGTGGATGGGCTCGCTCGTAGCACACTTCGCTTGGATCCAGTGCTTGAAGATGTTGGTACCGTAGTAATTCTAGCGGTATGGTCTGGTGCAGCAAGTGGAAACGTCGCACAGTTCTGGCTCGTATGACGTGCGACGCTCTTGTGTTCTGGCCTCGTAACTGGAACTGGACGGTTCTGCTGCTTTGTTCATTTTCGGTGGAGTTGATACCACGGATGTTAACAGCATTAGCGGGCCCTTTAAGGTTCAGTTGGTCCGCTAGATCTTCTTCGATGAGGGAAATAGTAGAGCCTTCATCTAACAAAGCGTAGGTGCTTATTTCGATGCCGTCGGAGTTCTTAATGACGACCGGGCACACCTTGAGCATAACATTGCGTCCAGTCTTCGTGTTGGTAGACGCCGAGGCCACTATTTCCTCCACTTGTTCTTGTGAGGCATCGTGGTTCGTATGTGATGCCTCGCTTGCAGGGCTTCGTTCGTGCAAAAGCGGGTGGTGCGAGTGAATGCAGCCGTCGACACCGCATTGCTTCGCCTTGCACTCGGTTCGTAGGTGGTTCTTTGTTAGGCACTTGAAACAAACTTTGTTTGCTTTGGCCCAATCCCAACGTGCTGTGACAGTCATGTCTCGCATCTTCTTGCACTGTGGTGGTTCATGGTCGCCACCACAGCACTGACACTGCTCCTCTTCATTGGCACTGAACACGTTGGCATCGTGGTTCTTCCATGTTGTGGATGCAGTTCTTGCGGATCTCGGATGTGGTTCTTTGTAGTTCAACATCGCTGAAGCTGACGGTTTAGAGTAGGTGAACTCTAAACCTATAGCTGCCTCGTTGTTCAGAAAGCGAGACAAAGTCACTATGTGCGGTTCTCTTGGGCGACGGTTCTCAGAAGCATATCTGGCGAAGCTTCTTCTTAGGTCAGGTGGTAGTTTGTCTACGATGTCTCTGGTGAGCATTCTGTTCTGGAGACATCCGTCGAGGCCTTCAACATTGGTGATCGTAGCCACGATGTTTCTCACTTTGACAGCGAAGACGTTCAGTTCGGTTGTAGTCGGTCCCAAGGGTGGTAGTAGCTTGATCTCGTCTAACGCCTTATCGATCAAGGCTTCTGGTCGGCCAAAGCTCTGTTCTAGAGCTTCCATAACTTCAGTCGGGTCACAAGCCGTGTACAGAAGCGAAGCAACGGCATCTCGGGCTTCTCCTTTCAATGCGTTGCGCAGGCGTTGCATGTTCTCGATCGGTGAGAACTTGTGAAGCCGCGTCGAATCTCGCATCGATGCTTTAAACGGCAGCCATTCGTTCTCAGACCCGCTGAATGTAGGTAGCTCCGTAGATGATCGTGGTGGTGGTCGGTATTGGCTCATTCGGTTGAAGCATTCCACCAGGGCTTCTATGCTTTGATTTCGTGAGCGATTTGGCGTTGGCGAGCGGGTTCGGTGATCTTCGTAACAACGTTCAGATCGGGGTTCGGTGATGTTCGTGCCGGGTCTTACAGGGGGTGCAGTGGCGGGAGGGGTTCGGGTCTCTCGCGCAGGTAGCCGGTCGGTGGGTGGCTCCCCTCGTGTAATATCGGCGTGACGCAACCAATCTTCCGTGCGTAAGTTCATGTTGATTGCTTCTTCAGGCCCTCGTGTGCTCCCTTGGTCATCGTCCTGTATAGCAGCTAAGTCAGCCTCTAACTTTTTCTGCACCAGTTCAGCTTCAACTTGCATTTGGCGCATTTTAATAGCAGCTAGTCGTTCTGCCGCTTCGTACTCTGCCTGCTTGATACGGGCAGCTGTGCTTGTTGTGGAGCGCTGAGATCGGGTTGATCGCGTCGGTGAAGGAAGCCGAACACGATGGGTCTGTTCTAACAAGGTGCTTCGTGTCTCAACAATGGGTTCTTGCCGTGGGCCGGTACTAGTTGACGGAGACGACTCCATGAAGCGGATCTGAACAGGGCGAGCTGCGTCCGTCGCGCGAGGGATCGGTTCTTGCGGCGCAACGTGCTCGTCGTGTTCATCTTCATGTTGTGAGGTCTGACTCCTAGTTCGAACCATCTTGATCTTCGGATCTTGAGCCTTCGGTTCTTGAGCCTTCAGTTCTTGAGGCTTCGGTTCTTGAGGCTTCGGTTCTTAAGACTTCGGATCTTGAGGCTTCGGTTCTTCTGGTTCTTGATCCGGCACGATGGACCAAAGATGTTGGGGAGGGATTCAAAACAATTCCTCGGAGGGTTCAGTGGACTGTATTTCTTTCTTGATCACATTAATTCACAATTTTCTAGGTTCACAATGGTTCACGGTACTTCTAGTTCTGAGGTCTTCTTCGTTCGGAAGCAAGAGGCGAAGTGATTCTATACAATATAATCGATCTTATATTTAATTCTCCCACTCGGCAAGCTCATACGGTCATACCGAGCGGGAGACAAGGCGATTGCGGGTGGTGAAGGCGTAGCGGGGAGCGGGGGTGTTGGCAGTCGACCAATCAGCGTCAGTCATCGCCAGCGCTGCGCGTGGCTCGAAGCTCCCGTCCGCAACATATACCATCAGCTCGAAACTTCAGTCTAGTGCTGACGTGACTTTAAAACTAGCTCGTAACTTTAAAATTAATATTTTTTTCAATGTTTCATCAATGAATCTAGATAATGGCAAGACAAACGGATATAATACTTAGTTTTGAGCGTACCTACAATGTGACTAATTCCGTTGTACACATTCTCTAAACTAAACTAAATTAACACGTCTAAATCTATTGCTATCCCTTTCATAATGTTGCTTCCGGAAAAGGATAGCACTAGATTTAGACCTGTTAATTTAGTTTAGTTTAGAGACTGTGTACAAGAGAATCGGCCCCATATCAAATAATGTAGTGGTCTCCCTCCTACGTTTGTTTGTATGAAGAAAGCACCGAACTGCGCCCTCTAAAAAGTTAAAATGTCCACTGAAATACACCGTGTCGTATAAATTAAGTTTCGTGTCTACGTCGCGTTGTAAAGCGAAAACAGCGCTAACTTTAGTTGTGATGCTTTCGCTCCAAGTTTCGTCGCTGTAATAATTATAATGTTCCAGTTAACATTATGACGCGGCTTTATTATTCTGAGGTGCAATAATGCATAAATTTTAAGTTACGTTCACACGCGCTATTTTAACTTTTGTGTCAACTGTCATGTCAAAAGTACTATTTTTATTTTTTATTTTATTTTATTTTGTTTATTTGAAAGTAATCAACAGCGTAAATACATAATTATTATTTAAATTTAAATCTAGGTATAACAGAAGGCCAAAAGAGATTACTTAAAATTATAATTAAATTATTATAATTAAATTATTATATTTTCCTATGACTATTTTAGTTCTTACCGTACTTTTGACATGACAGTTGACACAATTATAAAGTTTAAATTGCGAGTTCTCAATTTCCACGGACAACAATTCATTTTATGTTCCAAATAAAAAAAAAAAAATGTGCTCATATAGGTCCCGCAAATTGATAATGCGCGTGAGTGCCATTTTAGTGACGTCATCACTAGACTGAAGTTTCGATCTGATGGTATATTTTTATTTCGGCTGACGTCAAAATTGACGTCATTTCGATGTTAATGAGACATGGTTCCAGCGCAATAGCAATTTGCGGCAATTATAATACTTTGGAAGTCTCAATAGTTTAACTTTAACATCAAACAAATATCGGAACGCATAAATGGAATTAAATGGCAACACTGTAGCAATCTTTGTATTTGTGAACTGCGAACTGGCAACTCTACGCTATCAGCTTTTCCATTGTGACGTCACAATCACGATGGTTGTTCAATTTTCAGGACAATGCAGTTCGTTGCTAAAAATCCCGCTTTGAGTATAAACTCTATATCGCGCGTACAAAAACCGGATTCTAAAATCTTTTTTACTGGGTGAAAAATTTACGTTTGACTGTTCTTCTATCCTAAAACAATAAAAACGAGTACCTACCTAACTAACTCACTACCTTTATTGTTAAAACCAACGACCTCTTTGTAGGAGGTACCTACTACACATTAGACGGGTAATTAAAAAAAAAAATACGGACTGCAACTTGTTTTTGATTGATTTGAATAGAATGTAAACAAAAAGTTTTTTGAACACAAACATATCATTTTAATATTTGCTGTTTTAGCGCCAATAGAAATACACACTGTGAAAATTTAATCTCACTACCTATTACGGTTCATAAGATAGGTGCAACCCGGTGACAGGGGGATAATTATGGGCTCTAGGCCACTTAGTAATAGGCTCCAGTGTTAGCACCTTCCAGGTACGGAACCCAAAAAAAAAAAAACAATAGTCTTGTAAAAGTAGAGTTAAGAGATAGTAAAGTTGAAATAAACCTATCCAAAATGTTTACAAGTAAGTGCTTGGTTCAGACAAACAGTTTTCTAACACTGGGCGAACTTTGCAGAAATTGCTGTTGATAATAGAAAACTTTGCAGTTCAATTGTTGAGAAACTGTTACATTCGCCTTTATGTTTCAAATGCAGAATTTTTCAGAACCACCTATTTGTTCGCTAAAGCATTCTACTCACGACATTGTGGCAGGGCTGATTTAGGAGCTAGCTAGATTGGAGCAATCTACGGTGGTCCCTACTCCCTACTAGTGTTCCAAAAGACTCGAGCCCTTTAGCCTCGACTCGCCTCTTTTTTGAAGCCTCGAAGGTTAAATGACTAAAAAGCTCTTTAGCCCCGAGCTTTCGGTACCTTCAAGTCGAGAGTGAATAGGCATCTTCTAGGCAAGCGCGCTCCATCTTAGGCTGCATCATCACTTGCTACGTCGGATTGCAGCCAAGCCTATAAAAAAAAAACAATGAGCTTAACCTCTATTGGCAGTGGAAAACAAACAGAAGGCACGCTTTTGCATTTTCAGTAGTAAAATTTGGGTTGATTTCATCTAAAAGCGTATGGAAATGCACTAGGTATAATATTCATAAGACTGTCTATAAATATTTTTATTCATGAAAGGTTATATTGAAAACTGCGTAAAGGTCTTATGTATAAAATATCAGTCATTCATGTGGTGAATGTGATTTTCTTTGGCTATAAACACTCGCGTAAGGTTTAGTTATATCAAACGTCAGCTTTGCTGCGATTTAAAGTCTCATATTTTAAGGATTGGTTATATTTTCAACCTAAACTTTTGCGCCTATAATATTTTAAGCTAGACTTCATAAAATATCCGCGCAACATTCAAAGATTGTAGTGTTTTGCTTAACATTGAATTATTCGGAAGATTTGGGCTATTTATTTAATTTTGTTTTATGCCTCTATCACATCACATACAATGTCTCTTACGCATTACGCATACTGTGTTGACTTAGTTTAGTAAGCGTAAGTACCTTTTACTTGTAAGTTGTACCCATACAAGGTATAACCAGAACGCTAGCAAAAACGAAGACAGGTGATACTAGTGATGATAACTGATATGATAACACCAAAAAAGCAAAAAAAATCAAAAAAATCCTATATTTTGTAAAAGTTCACGATATATTGCAAATAAAATATCTGACTGACGCTAGAGGTCAACGAACGTTGTGTAAGTAGGCCACTCGGAGTCGATGCCACGTCGTAGGCGGAGCATTGACCCGAGTTTGGCATGCTATACATTGCGGGGTTGTAAAATACTAAGTCATTAAAACTACAAAATGAGGCAAATGGTTATTGATATTGGATTGTGTTTAGGTAGTATTATATTATATCTAATAATAACGCTAAGTTTTTGCTAGCGTTCTGGTTACACCCTGTGTAGAGATTTGGATTGAATCTATGATATATCTAATTTAAGTCCACATAATTTTAGCTACTTTTTAGGTAGCATGTAGTATGCTCTGGCGATGTGGTGCTGGAGGCGAATGCTAGGAGTCTCATGGACCGAATTTCGTACCAACATCTCTATACTCCAAGAACTCGGCATTAAAAAACGACTTTCGTCGATAGTACAGAGTCGCATATTAAAATTCTTCGGACACGTCTCCCGGCGTGAGAGTGACTCCATCGAGCGTCTTGTCGTGCAGGGCAAGGTGGAGGGCACCAGAAGACGAGATAGGTCACCCATGCGATGGACCGACCAAATTAAGTCTGCTGTGGGCGGTCCTTTGCACGAGTGTACCAGACTTTCGACCAGCAGGGAGAAATGGCGAATGCTCGTGAGGCATATAACATCTGCCCTCAAAGACGTTGCTTCGTGATGACCACGACCGCTCTGCCAAGAGTGATACGACAAAGAAGAAGAAGAAGTATCCTCACAACTACGCCAGACATATTAAAATCCATGTCTTATGAATTATGCCACAGTCTTCTATCACAGTGCATCCAAAATGCAAATGTCCACTATAAAACGGATTAGTCCACAAGTTTAGAGTCGACGTCTTTGTGGGATATTACATTGCCAAAGACAACTTATGACCACAGAGTAAGGATATGATATTACATACAGAGGTACGACCGTCCAGAGCAATCGTGAGGTAAGTATAAGTCCCGCAAATTGCTATTGCGCTGGAACCATGTCTCATTAACGTCGAAATAACGTCATTTTGACGCCAGCCGAAATAAAAAATATACCATCAACTCGAAACTTCAGTCTAGTGCTGACGTCACTAAAATGGCGACCACGCGCATTAGCAATTTCCGGGACGAAAGAGCGATCCACTTGGTAAGTTTTGACGACCTCCCTGGCGCAGTGGTAAGCGCTGTTGTCTTATTAGTGGCCTCAGGTCCCGGGTTCGAATCCAGGCAGGGGTTTCAAATTTCGTAATTTCTACATTTCTGGTCTGGTCTGGTGGGAGGTTTCGGCCGTGGCTAGTTATCACCCTACCAGCAAAACCGTGCCGCTAAGCGATTTAGCGTTCCGGCACGATGCCAGGTTTAATAAAATCTGCCATACCCCTTCCAGGTTAGCCCGCTTCCATCATAGACTGCATTATCACGTACCACAAAGTGAGATTGCAGTCAAGGGCTAACTAGTATCTGAATAATAAAAATTCCATTTGATTTCCAAAAAATTTGCTATCAAGAAATGCACACAAAACAAGGCTTGATAGCAGGGACTGGACCCATCTCGTCATGGTGGGCACACGCCTCATTGTCTGCATCTAGAATTAGACTCTCACCTTAATGAAATGTGTAATTTAACGTTGAAAACTTAACTGGCTTATGTAATAATCTTATGTATTAATTTTAATTCTATGGTAATGCTGTGTGTTTTCTTTTTGCAAAAAAAAAAAATTACTTGAAGGAGCGACCCGACTCGCCTACGACGACCCTTCAACATAGGGCACTTAGGGCCCTATGTTGAAGGGTCGTCGTCGTCATTTACCACGAGATATAAGGCATTGGACTACTGTGTCTCTCTTTATACTGTTGTATGATCCTCCGAGACTCCTGCTTTTATTACATTATTGCTTTATGCAGGATCATTGATGCAACTAAACTGATAGTTATTCTTAGTTTGCATATATCAAGTTAAGTTGGTTGAGCACCAAGCCAGTTATATTTAATTAATGCCATGCATGCGTTGGAAGACCCCCACTAGGACGGACGACATCAGACGAGTCGCAGGGAGCCGCTGGATTCAGGCGGCGCAAGACCGTGGCGTGTGGAAGAGACAGCTTTGATGATGAATGCCATGCAAATATATGAGTAGTCATTGTGTCCATAATCATGTCTCCGCTTCTTGCTAATTCTGTATCATCATCAACCCATCACTGGCTAGCTGCTGAGTACGGGTCTCCTCTTAGAATGAGAAGGGTTAGGCCATAGTCCACTACGCTGGCCAAGTGCGGATTGACAGACTTCACACAACTTTGAGATCATTATGGAGAAGTCTCAGGCGCGCAGGTTTCGTCACTATGTTTCCCTTTACCTTTAAAGTGATATTTAATTGCCTAAAACGCACATAACTCCAACAAGTTAGAGGTGCGTGCCCGAGATCGAACACCCGACTTTCCGAATAGGAGACGGACGTCTTACCTACTAGGCTATCACGGGTTTTGCAACTCCACCTATTTTCTGCTGTCACGATTAGGTACATTACGCAAAATACTAAAATTAAACACAAAATATCCCTTTTTATCCTAACAGACGTCATAAAACCTTACACAAAAGGGAATATATTAATTTTTTATTCGTCGTAACTTACCGCAACTGAAATAAAACCGCTTAAGTGCGAGTGAGACTCGCGCACTGAGGGTTCCGTATTTTGGAAGGATACCTACGTCACACGTGTAATTATTTTGTTGCTTAAATTGTTTCCAGCTGCAAATATACATAAGTTTGGATTGAATACAAAATCCTTTGTGGTTTTAGGGTTTTTATTTTTTTAATGAATTCTACGTCAACCGGAAGTACCTACCTCATAGGTTTTGGTTGTTTTGCGAGTGTCAAAATATTGTTACGTGCTAGGGGTTCGGATTAAAACGACAGTTTTCGAAACGAGAACGTTTATTCACACACTGTACTAAAAGTCCACAAAAACTAACACGTTCACTAATTATCACTAACTAGCTGATCCCCGCGGCTTCGCCCGCGTGTATATAATATAGCCTATGTCACTCAGGAATAATGTAGCTGTCTATTGGTGAAAGAATTTTCAAAATCGGTTCAGTAGTTCCAGAGATTACCCCCTACAAACAAACTTAACGACATTACCTCTTTATAATATTAGCATAGATTAACACTTGCACTGAACACAAGAACACTCTTAGATTTGCTTTCACTTATCACTCACTTCAAGACCTGCGTTCGTTACAATATGCAGCATAAACAGCCGTATCTTTTGATGGCATTGACTCAGAAATTTCATTTGTTCACAGCTCCAAGTCGCTGTAGACCAGAGTGTTTTGTATTAATTTCAATTTGATTCCCCCACGTGTTCCTAAGAAAAGGCTCTTGACAAACGGACAGACAACAAAGTGACCCTATAAGGGTTCCCTTTTTTCCTTTGGAGGCACGGAACCCTAAAAATGCGTGAAACTCAATTTGGCTTAACGATGTCTGTCTCGGGTTCTCTTCATTACATACGCGCGTTGGTTTTGTATAAATTTACACCCTTAATTTGAAATAATAAGTATTATATTTTCTCATACTTTATAAACGTACGAGTAAATGTTTGATAAGTACCTCGGATTAAGAGCACAGGTGGACGGTGCGGCGAGTGGCGGTGCGTTTTAAAATCCTTTAATTTAAATTTAAATCTATCAAGATCGGTTTTAATTTCGCAGTGCGCGCGCTTCTATGTAGTTCTATAGTTCACAGATTTTGAATTTTGACTGATTTTAAACTATTAATAAAATATAAAGATACCTACACTACCAGCTCCAAATTAATGCAGCCAAAACTTATTTGCCTGTTAAATATTATGGAACATTAATATTTGTTGGTTTTAATTAGACCATTATGTTGACGTTAAAATTAAAACTTTACTTGACTGTGCAAAATTTGTGACTCTCATTTTCAGCGACCTCGAAATATTTAAATTACTTCCGTGACACACTGCTGTCACGCTTTGCCATGTTTTATCACAAATAGTCGCACTCAGAGTCGCTTAATCGTTACTTAAGGCATTCCTTATCCATACTATATAATATAATAAATACATAATACCAAATTAATGCCTTAAGTAACGATTAAGTGACTCTAAGTGCGGCAGTAAATGAACTATTTTATGTTATTAATTAATTTTCAATGATTCATTCAATTAATCATTCAATCAATCAATCAATGATTGAATATCTATCTACTTAGATATAGTCCGCGACAGGTTGAGATAGCAATCGGGGTATGAGGCGGTGGGACGCCGCGCACACCCGCACGTCACCCACGCTCGCCCGCATCGGGTTAGCGCGGGGCTGTGCGGGTATGCGGGGCGTTCCCTCCCAAATTGCCATTTCAAACTGTCGCGCACTATACCTACCTACACTATACCTGGGCATATAATGCGGAGGGAAGAAAGCCATATCACTAGAAGAATGTTAAATATGCATGTGGAAGGAAAAAGAGGAGAGGACGACCAAAGAAAAGGTGGATGGACTGCGTGAAAGAGGATATGCGTGTAGAAGGGGTGGATAATACGTTGACGAATGACAGAAGTAAGTGTAAGAAGACATGTTGTGCTGACCCCACGTAGCGTGGGATAAGGTAAGGAAGAAGAGGCATAATACCTACGTACCTACTCAATATCATAAATGTTCGAGCTGAGTTCGAACGTTGGCAGACCCCCTACTTGTATAGGAGGACCGATGACATCAAACAAGTCGCAACGAGCTGCTGGGATCAAGCCGAAATGTGTGAAAATTTCTACAAGAGACTTATATGTCCAGCTGTGGACTTTTATAAAGAAAGAAAGAAATATACAGTAATACTTACCTACCAGTTTGATTATTAAGTAATCCGTTCACGATGACGATGGTGACAGGTGGTGGATGGTTTTACTTCAAAAACAAAAACCATAATATTTATCAATAGTATATTTTACGAAGCAGTAGGTACGTACGTGAATCAGGCCGTAGTTTTCAGGTCACTTGTAGTTTCAAGGGAATTGCATGAATCTTTAAAACGCGCTCTGAAATTTCAACAGGAAGGCTTATAGATTCTAATATTATGCAGTACCACGCAATGATTATAGTGATGGTAACTTGCGTTGGTAAAAATGGTAGTAAAAAGAGTGGTGATAAACTAGTTGTTAAAACGTACCCCCTATTCGGGGGTTGGGGTCTTACTTTTCGGAGTTTGTAAATATCACTTGCTTGTGAAGGAAAACATCGTGAGGAAACCTGCATGCCTGAGAGTTTATAATAATGTTCTCAACGATGTGTGATAAGTCTGCCAATATACACTTGGACAGCGTGGTGGACTATGGCCTCAATTTGAGAGGAGATCCGTCTTAGTAGTGAGCTGTCAAAGGGTTTAATGATGATGAACAGCTCGCCTTAGTGGTGATATAATAGGTATATTATCTACGTTATTCTAGCCCTTAACTACAACTAATGTATTCTTGTTTAATTTCTTCTTCTACTGTATATACTTATTCATATTCATGGTCGTGACCCCTTTCCATTAATCGCATAATGGTAGGATTTTATTTGGGATGATAATGCGCTGGGTTCCACTAAGAGAATGAAATTTCGAATCTTTAATTTTCTGGGTTAAAAGTAGCCTCAATTATGTCACTCTCTAAGTTCGAAACTATACCCATGAATATCACGTCGATCCGTTTCTCTGCTGCGACGTGATTGAAGGACAAACTAACAAACCAATAAACCAACAAACACACTTTCGCTACCTATAATATGGGTAGTGATGTTAGATAATACCTGAGACACGACGGGAACGAAAACCCTAATTCGGTCCTCCAAAATCGGTCACCCATACAGTTGGTGACTTGGGTCAACGTTGCTTAACAATCGCAATTAGCAAATAGCAGCACGTCTAGTTCACAGAAAAACTTTAGAATCAACACTTTAGAAACAGTTGCAATTAAATTATTTGAATTACAAGTAGGGCATTTCTAAAACCCTTTCAAGAAATTAACACCACAGATAATAATATGGAACGGACTTAACTCAGAATACACAAGCATGCTCAGTAAATTAAGCAATTTGAATCTTATTCTCAATTGAACTTTAATCATATGACTTTAGGTCTTTAATTCAAATGACGCGTGTTTGTATAAAGGCATAAAAGCCTGAAGGAAAGTGCAAATCCTCCAGCAAGAGACATCGCAATATACCCGCTAGTTATTGTACTCATTTGACTTGTAAAGTTGTGTTTGTTAATTAATTTACACTTGTGTTGAATTGTAGAATAGAAAATGTATTATATTAGAGCTCGTTAAGCTTTGAATCCATAAAATAGCCTGAAACCATACCTGAAACTAAGCAGCCTTGATTCGAGGCAATTTCAATTGGTATTGAATTTTTCAGTTATAAGTTTAAAAATCGTTTAAATATTGCCTCAATCCTGAATTCTGAAATTCTAAGGCTCGGTAACCCTTGACGATTTCTTCTGGCAACCATTTTCTAATTCCTTATGCTTCACTAGCTTATGCTCGCGACTTCGTCCGCGTGGACTACACAAAGTTCACACCCCTATTTCACTCCCTTAGGGGTTGAATTTGCAAAAATCCTTTCTTAGCGGATGCCTACGTCATAACAGCTATCTGCATACCTTGCCGCCCGATCCGTCCAGTAGTTTGAGCTGTGCGTTGATAGATCAGTCAGTCAGTCAGTCAGTCAGTCAGTCAGTCACCCTTTCCTTTTATATATTTAGATTGCTCTCAATTGATAGAACATTCATTCGGTTATTAGCTAATGAGCGTAAATATTTCCGGAATTATTATTCAGAATTTAAATTTCAACAACCCTGATTGAACTGATATTCCAACCCTACTATTTCTAGTTTCTCATTCTTCTAGATCTAGTACCAACATTAGTAACTACTAGATTCAATATTAGATCTAGACTAGTACCAATAATGGTCTTATATATCACAAACAGAACTTTGCAGATGATCACGTAACAAAAAGTAAATTTTCTATTATAAATATCTAATTTTACTACCTACTTGGACTTAGTTAATTTTACTTTTTAGCATTTGATTCATGCCTCCAACCAATGAATCGGAAACCGTACCAAATCAGGGAAAACGTTTTTTCTGCTGTAGGTATACATAGTATATAAAGTATTTTGTAATAATAAAGTTGCGGGTTGGTTAGCTTACAGATTGCTCTTTGTATTGGAATTAAAATTAAAAGATTAATTGAATTTTTATGCTTGGTGTAGCAGAAATAGGCGCAAACATTTACGACGTTTGATCGGATATAAGTATAATAAGGACTGAAACATACATTTAATTCGTTAGCCTATTGAATGGTGATTCTAGTCAACAATTTTTGTCATCATCATGATCACTCCATCGCCGGCTCACTGAGAAGGTACGGGACGGGTCTTCTTCCAATATGAGAAGGGTTTGGCAAGCAACGCGCATAACATCGAAAAGGTAGAGGTGCGTGCCTGGGATCGAACCCTCAACCAACCAACAAATCAAAGAGTTCTTATTGGATTTTTACACCTAAATCCTCGCGAAAGAAGTCGCAGATATTATAAAAAAACCACAGTTTGGCACAAGCTCCCTAATTTAATACAACTGCTACGATAATTAGCATTCTAGATTCAGATGAACACGCTATACTAATGACCTAGTGTTTACTTGGTGCATATATACTATAATTAAATGCCGCTGTTAATATCATATTACCAGAAATATAACAAATACGGCTAAGCAGGTTTTTACAAGGGTTAAGAGCTTCCGAGGCGGTCAAGCGGTTTGACGTCAAAAGCACGCAGATTTTTGCTGGAGTCAAGCATTTTCAGCCGTACTCAGAGTCGCTAATCGTTACTTAAGATTTAGTGAAAACGAAACAGAGATTTAGCTGTCTCGTTTTAACTAAACTTAAGGAACGATTAAGCGACTCTGAGTGCGGCAGTAAGAGTCGCTTAATCGTTACTTAAGTTTCGCTCACATAAATCTGTCCCGTTTTAACTCAATTTTAAGTAACGATTAGCGACTCTGAGTGCGGATGTGAGTACGACTGTTTGACCGTTTACAAAGTTTGCTTGATGCTTGGTCAAGCATTTACGTGCTTGACGCGTGATTGATGCGATTTTATATTTTAGCTTGACGCGACGTCCGGACAGTGTTCGATGTATGACAAAAGTGCAATTTGCTTGATCAAACCGCTTGACGGGCGCATCAAGCTCGCGTCAAGCAGCGCGATCAAGTAAAACAAATCTAAGTATACCATGCTTGGCGTCAAACCGCTTGACCGTCTTGGAAGCTCTTAACAAGTAAAACTTGGTGGCTTGGTGGTTAAAATATCAGTCTCCTATTTGGTCAAGTAATTAATGAGCAAAAAGGGGTGTGTCCGTAAAATTTCTGATTAAGCTTTGACCCTCACCACAGAATATGTTCCTTGAGTAATTTTAAGCCTATCTAGTCCGGGAAACAGGAAGAAATCCTTTCTGGGAAGGGAGAGGGCAGGACAAAGATGGCCGCCGCATGACTCTTAAGTTATTTTTATCAAATGCTCGATATTTCAAGGAAGAAATACAGAAACCTCTTTAAATATAATTGTAGACACTCTGAGACACTCGAGAGGGTCTTTGAGAAAAATGTAGGGTGAGCACAAAGTGGAGTGACGCGTACAAAGGCTCTGAGGTTTTAATTCAAGTGTTAACGCCATTGTAAGCCATAACGATAAAAATATAACCGCGGCGCGTGCGCGAACGGACTCCCTTGAAAAAGGGCCCCGGATGGGTTCGAAACTAGTCGGGCTAACGTCGACTAAACACGTGAGTACAGCCGGGACAGATATTATTTAGATAAAAATATATTTTAATATTCCACAGCCAGCGTTCTTGACCAAATACCTACATTTAATATTATGGTACGCGGCCGAAAGTAATGTACATAGGCTTTTAGAATGACATTTCGGCTTTGTAGAGCGTTGTCTCTGTCACTCATACCTATGTGACGTTTTGTCGGTCTCAACGACAGGGACAACGCTCTACAAATCTGCTATCTCTTGCTAGCTTGTGTCCACGACTTCGTCCGCGTGGACTACACAAGTTTTAAATCTCTATTTTATCACCTTACCCCCGGTTCCCACTTGTCGTTTGTCGTTTATCGCTTGATGTTCCAGTGACTTCAGAGCACGGGTCTCCTCTCAGAGTGAGAAGGGTTTTGGCGATAGTCTACCACACTGGCCAAGTTCGGATTGGTAGATTTCACACACCTTTGAGAACGTAATGGGGAACTCTCCGGCATACAGGTTTCCTCACGATGTTTTCCTTCACCGTTAAAGCAAGTGATATTTATTTACTTAAAACACACATAACTCCGAACACATAATATACCTCTGAAAATACAAAAGAAATTGAAAACATTTCAGGACAAATCCAACTTTATCTCATTTCGTAAATTTTGCGAAAATATTTTGGCAATCCAAAATATTTCATTAAACACAGCAAAGCAAGAAATATTGTACGGAATTAATTTAAGTCAAATGTAATTCATTACTCGTTTCGAAATAAAAGAGACTAATGCATTCATTTCTGAAAAATCGCCCCGCGTCTTATCTCCTTTTCACATTCACTTAAATAAAGGCTATCCGTATTTCAAAGGCGAAATGAGCACCTTTAGCGTTTTAGGCTTTTATTTGCCTTAAAAATGGGTTATGAAAATTTTATAAATCGAAATATTTAGGTACTTTTCCTAACGAATTACTACAGGAAATGTACTAAGGTGCTGGTACAATTAGTGTACACCTTAGTTAGTACAAGTAGTGTTACAATGTTTTCTCGCGACTTTTTTCGACCAATAAACGACAGTGTTTTGTCATGTATTGGATGCATACAGACAACTGATGGTTTGGAAAATTCCGTCTTTTCCTTAAAAAGAACCAGCCAAGTGCGAGTCAGACTCGCACACTGAGGGTTCCGTACTACAGTCGTATTTTTTTTACATTTTCCACGATAAATCGAAAAATTTATATGCATAAAAATAGATGAAAATCTGTTTTAGAATGTACAGGTAAAGCCATTTCATAATGATACCCCACTTGGTATAGTTATCTTACTTTGAAAATTGAAAATAATAATTATTTTCGTTAGGAATTAGTTAATAGTTTTCGGATTTATTCCTTTACTTGTGCTGTAAGAACTACCTACCTACCAAATTTCATGATTCTAGGACTACGGGAAGTACCTTATAGGTTTTCTTGACAGACACGACGAACAGACAGACAGATAGAGAGACAGACAGATAGACAGACAGACATACAGATAGACAGACAACAAAGTGATCCTATAAGAGTTCCTTTTTCCTTTTGAGGTAAGGAACCCTAAAAAGAAAAGAATACCAGGATGCAAAAATTTGTCGAAATTGGGGCCTGAAATTCAGACTGGACACGATCTAATACGAAACATCTCAAAGACGAATTGGACGAAGACAGGCCTGTTAGGTTTAATTGGGTCCACCCATTTTCATCTGATGCTAAATTACGGAGCGATAATTCAATTTGGTCTTCTGACATCTGCTTTCGGCGAATCTCTGGAAGATTGTAAGTGACAATACATTTTGTATACTAATTTTTTAGCCGCCATGAAAATGAAAAAAAATGTTATTTCGCACTCGTACTTGACTGATTTTTTAACATGACTTTGACTTTGAAATCTGGGTTAGTATAAGTAAAATTTCCCGTGAGCGTATAGTTGCGGGAACAAATTAGTGTAATCTCTATAAATAAAACTGAATCGTTAAATGTGTTGCTGATCGCAAATCTCAAGAACAGCTGAACCGATTTCGCTAATTCTTTTTTTATAAAATCCCTTGAAGTACGGGGATAGTTCTTACAGAGAGAAAAATTTAAAAAAATCCTGAAAAAGAATCGACTGTTAGGCGGTACGAAGTTCACCGGGGCAGCTAGTATAATATAAAATGAGCAAAATGAACCGAATGTAGCTGCATAACGAATAAATTATTCAAATACACAAGGGATTTAGTATATCTCAGTAATTATGGTCTGATTATTTATTAGCATAACTCCGTTTTATTGTACTCGTCCAACATTGCAATAATAATAAAATTTAACTTTAAAATTATTATATATTATTTAAAATATTAGTATAAAAAAGACGAATTCAAACATTTTAAGACGAATAGTGTACAATATCCCACCACCAGAAATATTACCACCACAGTATAAAGAGAGACACGACCGGACTCTTCAACATAGGGCCCTAACTACGTAGGCCAGTTCCAGTTCGGGTCGCTCCTTCATCCCGCACTTACCACCTGATTGCTCTGTATAGACTATAGACGGCTTCGTCCAACTTCGGTATTTATAATCAATCAATCAATAAGCCTGTTTGCGTCCACTGCTGGACATAGGCCTTCCCAAGAGTACGATCATCCACCCACTTCCCGCTATCTTCTTAGTCGGGTATAGCAGGGCGACCGGGAACTGGGGGCCTTTGTGTGTTGGGGTTGTTCATTGGGAGTATTGCCCATACTGACCACGCTGGGCAGGCGGGTTGGTCAGCGCAGGGCTAGACTTTTCGCATCAAAGACGCTGCTGCCCGTATTTATAATATCATATCCTTATCATTATAATATGTACTCAAACTCATACTAACACCACTGGGTGATCTTTAATTAAACACTTTATAATTTTACTCTTTAATTACTTACTGGGGTAATACACGTAACCCCTCCAACGACTTAAGAAGGATCTCTTTAAGTGGATAATAGATAAATGTTTTTATTCTATCATTGAAATGTTGGCACATTAGGTTAAATTGACTAATATATTGTAGTTTTAGTTAGATTTCAATAATAATATACAATGACATGAAGTATAATTAATATATCATAACATATTGCATAATATAAATAGGCAGAATTTGGCTGTACCTTCTTGTTTTTGTAACATCTCCACTGTTTACCCATATTCACAATAAAGAAATTTGTATTTGTATTTTTAATTTATAATTTTCGTAATTCGTTAGCTTAACTTGCTTTTACGGTGAAGGAAAATATCGTTAGGAAACCTGCATGCCTGGAAATACTACATAATGCTCTCAAAGGTGTATGAAATCTACCAATTCGCACTTGGCCAAACTATGGCCAAATCCTTTGCATTCTGAGAGGAGACCCGTACACAGTAGTGAGCCAAGAGTTATTATAATTTAGACTATGATGCGGCTGGCGTAATAAAGAAACATAAGTACTATCTGCAACAAGATTTTTGATTTGACTCGTGAGTCGTGAGTCGTCACAACAATATGTTGCGTCGTCGGTTGGCGTCAGTCCGTTTCACGGGTATTTGTCACATATAAATATTTACAAATAGTGTTATCTATAGATCCTTAGATCCTTAGAACTAACGCAGTGTTATCAGTTATAACTCATTCTGGAGGCAGTCACGCTAGGGGTGGATTTATTTAATTGTTTATCATATTAATATCTACCAAGAAAACGTTGTAATCTGAACCGAGCTTAAAAATGTCTGTTATATTTATATTCAAAACCCGAGGTAAAAGTAAAGCTGGTATTTAAGAAGGATTCTCTTTTTCGTATTCACGGTAAGGTAAGCGTATTTGTAGATTTTATTTATTTGCAATGGATTTACAATATAGGTTCCACTTTTTGAAGCGTGTTGAAATGGAGCACACATAATATCACCCGTAGGTGTTACAAATGTGAAAGTGTGTCTGTTTGCTGGTTTGTCCTTCAATCACGTCACAACTGAGCAACGGATTGATGTGATTTTGCATTGGTATGGTTTAAACCCTGGAAACAGGCATAGGTTACTTTTTACCCCGGAAAATCAAAGAACTCCCGTCTCCCACGGTATTTTTAAAAACCTGAATCCACGCAGCTGAATTCGTGGGCATTCGCAAGTGATATAAATATTTAAAAAAACGATTTTACCAGGAGGGCTTTGACTATGGTAGGGTAGAAAATTTTGATTTACCTTAATATTTTATTTAGCCAAGAGCTGTGCCTTTCCTAGTTCTGTCTTGCAAAGGTACTCTTCTAGATTGTGTAACGCAATGTCTACAGCAATGGCACATAGTGGTTCCTAGCCTACCCTCAACGTGGCACTGGAAAGTATCTTTCCAAACAACTATACTTTGAAAGAAATTGCACTAGATGGCCCTTAAGCGCTTCATGCCTCCTCTCTAACCATCACTGGAGATCAGGCCAGCTTGCCGTCATGGTCGAGTGACCTGCACTACTTGACTCTTCCACTGTTGGCGTAGGAGTTCAGCCTGCGTAATTTGCCACCATCGGTCGTCTACTCTTCGCGGTGTATCTATGCCAGCACTTTTGGGTGCAGATACCACATCCAAAGCATATGCTTCCTTGCAGGGCAGGAAGTGATACAGTATCCTCAAATAACTCTGATCGCCACTACCCACTGTTGCCTACCTCCTCAAAAAGAGCAACCGCCGAGTTTCTTGCTGGTTTTTCTTGGTAAGAAAGCCATTCTAAAATTCATGAACGGTAACAGGTAGATGCATTTGACGATTCAAAAGTTTATTTTAATAAAAATATTTCTATTCTATTCCTAAATAGCAGAGTCTGTTGAATATGTCTGCCGTAACGCGAATTAAGTAGTTAGAATATTTATAAATTCAACGCAGAACTTAAAGAGAGCGGACGGCTTTAAAACGTCTGTTAATAAATTTTTAGAATTCATTTTAGACCTGCGCGGTATGAATGCCTAATGAGAAGATCTACTTTTTAGATGGGTCAAATATACGATTTGACATACTTAGTACTCCAACAAAAGTCCTGTTTTGGTTATAATAGACTAGGTGATGCCCGCGGTTTCGCCCCCGTGGATTGCGGTTTTATTTTCCGGGTAAAAAGTATGTAGCCCCGGGATGTATACCAAATTTCGTCAAAAATGGTTGAAGAGATGAGCCGTGAAAAGCTAGCAGACAAACAGACAGACAGGCACACTTTCGCATTTATAATATGAAGTATGGATGTAGACACCTACGATGGTCATTATTATGGCAAGCTGAAAATTCCGTGGCAACTCTTCTATTTTCCGGGATAAAAAGTAGTAAAGTCCTTCCCCGGGATGGAAGCTATCTCTATAGGTATAAATTTCGTCAAAAATGGTTGAAGAGATGAGCCGTGAAAAGCCAGCAGACAGACAGACAGGCACACTTTCTCATTTATAATAATAGTATGGATGTAGGCACCTAGGACGGTCATATTATGTCAAGTAAATCTATGCTCTGCAAACAGAGATTGCAGCTTTGTTTCATACTATGTTGTTAAGTTTGAGATATTCACCACATCATCATCATTATCATGATCAACCTACCGCCGGCTCACTACAGAGCACGGGTCTCCTCTCGGAGAGAAGGTTTTGGCCATAGTCTACCACGCTGGCCATGTGCGGATTAGTAGACTTCACACACCTTTGAGAACATTATGGAGAACGCTCAGACATGCAGGTTTCCTCACGATGTTTTCCTTCACCGTTAAAGCAAGTGATATATTTTAATTACTTAAAACGCACATGACTCGGAAAAGTTAGAGGCACGTGCGCGGGTTCGAACCCCCGACCTCCGATTAGAAG
This sequence comes from Maniola hyperantus, assembly GCF_902806685.2. Lineage (NCBI taxonomy): Eukaryota > Metazoa > Arthropoda > Insecta > Lepidoptera > Nymphalidae > Maniola > Maniola hyperantus. The sequence goes on along the minus strand of NC_048545.1, from coordinate 11,078,501 downwards.
GCGGACGTCCTAACCACTAGGCTATCACATCTTCAGTATTCACTACTGAATGTAGGGTATGCAATATGCATTTAGGTATTAACTTATTTTACGGCAGGTTATAATGAAAAATAAGCATTGATTTATTACAATAAGGGTAAGCAGTGCGTTTATGCCTCTATGAGCTGCACGCCACTGTATGTACTTGTCTCGCCTTGCGTCGTATTTTGCAAACGCAAACTTCTAAACTTTTACTTGCGTAGATGTTTCTTTGGAACGTACAAACTTACGCTTCATTTGGAAGAAAATAAACTTTAGAATAAACTGTTCGGTGCTACAAAGCTTTGTGCTTTAGTTAGATGTTTTACGATTCAAAAGAAAAGTTTTCCAAAAGAAGTTCACTTCAGTGTATTTTATTATTTCGTTGTAAAAATGCTGAATCGTTTAAAATAGGCACTTTGATAGTACTCCCATACAAGGTGTAATTACAAGGTTAGCAAAAACTTTATTATATTACCTAAACACAATTCAATACCAATAATCATCTAAATATATAAAAGGAAAAGGTGACTGGCTGACTGACTGACCGACCGACTGACTGACTGATCTATCAACACACAGCTCAAAATATTGGTCGGATCGGGCTGAAATTTGGCATGCAGATGACGTAGGCATCCGCTAAGAATAGGATTTTTGAAAATTAAACCCCTAAGGGGGGGTGAAATAGGGGTTACCCCATAGGGTAGCATCGCTATAAAAAGTCCAAATGCTTTCATTAGGTTAGATTTTAATAATTAAATTTTATTTTAAAAGGTGATCAGATACAAATCTTCAAAAATGAGGGATGGATCGCTGCAATAAATATTTTTATTTAAAAAAATATTATACCTATAACCTGCTAAAATTATAAAATTACTAAATGCAAATTTTGAAACAAAGTTCTCATATGTGTTTATGTAATATATGTATTCGCTATTTACCAACTTCTAAACTTCTTAGGTTAGGTTTTATGTAGGTACGTCTAACAAAATATTAGTATATTCTAATAAATAAATCCACTCATACGAGGGTGAGTCAGCTACTATTATGTTAGAAAGAGATATTATATTCTTGTTTTTGTTTTTTTTGCTTAGAGAAAACTTTCTCCCAACATTTAGTAGTACATAGGTATACCTGCAATAAAATATACCGCCACATCGTTCCTGTAACAGGAAACTTGGAAAGTAAAAACTCGCTCACAGGTAATCCTAAGAGTTGCATCCATCGCAGACGGTCGACACATATTAAAATTAATAGTCTATCGGGCTAAAATCGTTGAAAAATATATGTACAGACAGCTGCAGATCGTCTCCCGACAGTTCTTGCTGATCTTCATCGCTGGAGCCGTCACCGTAATCCAGGCAAGCGGATCTAATAGTGTCCTGTCCCACGACTGATGCCATTGTCTTTGCGTCAAAAAGCGGTTTCCACGTCTGAGGTTTTGATTCCTTTGACTGGTCTTGATAGACATGACAGACAGACAGAAAGACAGTTAAGTGATCCTATTAAGGTTCCTTTTTTCTCTGGAGATACAAAACCTTAAAAAGTAGATTGTGAAGTCAGTGTAAAATTTAACACACCGCTTCTCACCATTTTACGACTTTTATTGGTGAAAAATCTGTCGAATTCAATAAGCGGCCGTCTGCGTTATCTCTTTCTTGTTGTCCCAGGATTTAAACTTCACTAGTTTCGCGAGGGAAAGCCCGATAGATCGGTATCTGGAGATGCCCCCGATAGGTATCTTGAAATCCTTTCAGCCAGTAAAAGGATTGGTAAAGGTGGAATTCTGTTGTATTTTGTGCTACTATTATTTTTAGCTACGTTCTTTCTAAATATTATCATACCTGCAGAGTTGCACAAAGTTGAAAAGTTTCAAATTGATACTACAATAATAAGAAATGGGTGAAAACTCAGTTTCGAGTATACATTACATTTTTACGAAGGTAGGTACAGGTGAAACTAATACCTACTATAATACTTGTAAAAAGGCTTAACTTTATTTTCAGGCGCTGGCCTGGTTATATTTGTATGTGTAACAAGCTAAAAGTACCATCCTCTAAACAGCTTCCTGTGTCAAATTTACAAAATTTGTTGTACTCGATAAGAGAAATTTATAATGTACATAAATATAAGCATGAAATTCCCCTGTGAACACTAGTTTTGCAGTAAAACTAAATAGCTCACTTTATCATACGAATTTTAAGGAATGGACACACACAACGTGCGACGGCAGTCGACGCACGATGGTAGATAACGTATCCAATGCGGCTTCTAAAGGAAAATAATGTAGTACATCGATCTTTAGAAAGAGGTTTCGGCTTTGTAGAGCGTTGTCTCTGTCACTCATACCTATGTGACGTTTTGTCGGTCGCAACGACAGAGACGATGCTCTACAAAATCGCTATCTCTTTCTAAAGGTCGAACGAAATACATGAAGATTGAAAGCGTTCGAATTAAGTACATTACAGTACGTCACGCCGCTCGCCGGTGATTGACATAATAATTATTAATATTGCATTAATAATCTCAGCACTGGAGATTGCAGGATGAGGCCTGAAACAAATGTGTGAACAGTTTGGTCAGTATGAGATTTTTCATATTTTCACCAACGTTGAAAGAATTTGAGCATCGAAACAATAACGTCCGAGTAAAATTGACCTAAACTTATCTAGATTTAAAATCAAAATTCAGTACCACTGATTATAATTTAGCAAGGTGTCCCCTTGGAGCGTTATCTGTAGTTATATATGGTTCGTCTATATTGAATTTTAAACCAAAACATTTAAGGCCCTTTTTACTTAGATGATAAAGTGTTTCGACGCTCATATTCTATCAACGTAAAATCAGACTAAGTTTACTGACAGGTAGCTTAGTCCCGCTCGCTATTCATGATTCATCACCTTCTTTTACAAAAATATCTAGTAAGTATAAATAAATAAAAATACCTGTACACGCGTACTCGCGAAATCCATGCGACGGTCGGCTTAGTTTTCATCACGCTTTGTATGGATCCGCCTAAACAACTAAACTGCTCGCTTCATCAAACGGATTTACGTTACTCGATGGCGCATAACGGCCCAAAGAGCTTTTTAAGTTTGACCCAAATAGCTTTTGCGGCCGCTATAAGGAAAGTATTTGTCAATAAATCGTTGGAAATAACTAATATACATATTTAGTAACAAGATTTTTTGGTATATTATCGAGGATACGAAGGAAGAGCACGCAAGGGATTGAACCCTTGACCTCCAGCATATAGCGGACGTCTTAACCACTAGACCATCATGGCTCTTCATTATCAATTATTTACAGAAAGGTTAATTAGAGAAATTATAATTTTAAGAAAAAGTTCTTTTTTTTGGATAAACAAAACACAAAAATGTGTTCCAATATTGTTCATAACTTAATTAACTACCACGTCAGCTAAGTTATTTTAAGTGGAGTGAGAGAAGATATAAATCACATATTTTTGGAATGTACCCGCAATGAAGTCGAAAGGTTTAATTTTTTTATAATGTTTAATTTAGAAATTAGGAATATTGGCGTTTGTAATAGCATTTTGGCCTCTCCATTATCGCGAGAGGCCAGAATGCTATATAAACTATTTAATTTAACTTTAAAACGAAGATAATTATTATACATACCTATTGTGATTTGTTACAAGGGTGACATGTTCTGATTGAACAAACCCTTTAATAAAGAAAAAAAAAAAAAAAAAAAAGTTATTTTACCCAAATATTTATCTATTCTAGCAGTCTATAAATACAGAAATAAACCGTAAATTTATGTAGTCATGCAAAGAAATCCCGTAGCATAAAAAAGCTAACAGACTGAAACAAATGGGGTAAAACGCCGTAAAATTGGATGACAAACCGCGAGGTCTGGCTGTGAATTCTGTAACCCTTATATTTAACTCTCAAAATCAGTGATACAGAGCACGGCCTAAGCTCTCTAGGGAATGCGATGAAGGTTAAAACAGAGATCGGATACTCGATTCAGGATAAAAAGAAAAACTTTTAATAAGCAGAATAAGCGTCATAGGGCTCAAAGGGTTTCGAAGCTGAAGTGGCAATAGGCAGAGCACATAATTCGAAAAACCGGCAGATGATGAGGTGCAAGAGTGCTATAATGGCAAACTACAATAATATATTTCTAGTGAGAGCATGCGATAAATATATAATAAGAAATATGTACATTTAGAAAAACTTTATCGGTAAATCGAAATTCTACGGATACGTGCGAAGCAATTTGCCTCGTCATTTCAAATTCAAACCGCTAAGATTTGGAACAACCTGCCAGCATCATTTTCCGAACTAAAAAAGTTATAATAATTAGGTATATGCAGGTAAGTATAGTCCTAGGTGCATGATTTAAATTATATACTTTACTCGTTACCGCTTCATAATGCACTAACTCCTTGTAATTTAATTTACTTAACATAATTAATTACTAACTTACTAACTCCTGCACAAAATTCGATTTTCCATGTAAATAAGTGAACACTTAATAGGTGGTATATCTAACTAGGAATGAGTAACTAAGGGTAACAATGTAAATGTTGCATGTGTTCAAAAAAAAAAACTTACATGAAACTTCACATGAAAGGAGAAATTGGCTAACTGACAACTCAAAGTCAAACCTTATGAGATTTTGCATGTAAGTTCTCTCTATAACTTAGTCTCCCACTAAGAATTCCCAGAACGAAACCAGAGAGGTAGCACGTAGACGTATATAATATTCTCTGTTATGTGATATGAGATATCCTCTTGTGGCAAGTTACTTAATCATTTTAAATGTAGCGGAGTGCTCATTAAACCCAAAACCTCCTTGCAAGATGTGCCACTTTCCTTAATTATACGTCAACAATGAGCTATAAATCGTTCCCTTAATGCAAAACTCTCTCGAATAATTTTAATTAACAATTTTAAAATGACAGCTTGGGCAAATTAACAGTACTTAAGTAGTTGTATAAAGAACACTGAAATTTCATTAATGATCTTACATCGTTGGCTAAAAGCTCATTCAACGCTACGAACCTTAATACTAGATGAAATTACGTCCATATTATATTACTCTGGGAAATTTATGAAGGTACCGAGTTTTATTATGGCGGTAACCCTTTGGGACATGTCTTGCATGGCGATGAAGACAAAAGCTTATAAAGTTTTCGATTTACTGTTGATGTTTCACTCAATTTTTAATATCTTTTTATATAAAATGTTATGGATGAAATTTTATTATACTAACTGTGCAATATTAAAATACTAGCTTATGCCCGCGACTTCGTCCACGTGGATTTACGTTTTTAAAATTCCGCGGGAACTCTTTGATTTTCCTGGATAAAAAGCAGCCTATGTGTTAATCCAGGGTATAATCTATCTCCATTCCAAATTTCAGCCTGATCCGTCCAGTAATTTTTGCGTGATTGAGTAACAAATATCCAAACATCCAAACATCCACACTTTCACATTTATAATATTATTAGGATTAGGATTAGGATTAGGATGATGGGTTATGAATTTTGCTATTTGCTAGTCTTGTATTCAATCTGAACTTTTTACTTTCAATGCTACAAAGAGAAGCTCAAAATAAGAGTCGAAAAAATTTGTATGGTAAAAGTAATATATGTAGGCTCGCCGCCATTTAATTGTAAAGACTTTGCTCATTGAACATCGCGTCATCGTCCCCACCGTCATTGTGAGATTATAAAATGAGATGCGCAGTGTGTCTCGAGACATTATTCGTTTGGCTTTGGCCAGAGTCGCTTCTCAGTGGATACTATGTGTGTCGTACTGTAGGTTTTATTATCATTGTCGTTGTGACCTAATGTGGTTTCAGTTGTTTGAGGTTATACTACTAGGTTGTGAAAGGTTGCTGTGAGTGTGTTTTGGCGATCTAGACAGGTTGTTTATCGGGTGAGTCCTTTTGTATCGTTCCAATTTGTATTAGACAAACGTGATCGTTGTAGTTGATGTTAATTGAACTAATTCTGGTGTGCTAGGTTAGCTGGTTGGTCTGGGGCTGGTATGGGGACATGGTGGAGCCAGTCGCTAGGTAGGGTTAGGTTTAGCTACGTTACGTTACGCTAGTGGTTTTCACGTGTGATAAGTGAGTATTAAAATGATTGTAATTGAAATTACTACCTTCTGATGTCGGCCATCCCCCTTGTTATCCGACATCAGAAGTGGGATACACGATCTATGCCCACATTTTTGAAAATTATTCACACACTAGCTTCGATTTAAAAAAAAAGGGGTTGTCTAAAAGGCGAGGTGGCCATTTAGATGATAAAAGGCGAGGTGGCCATTTTAGATGATAAAAGGCGAGGTGGCCATTTAGATGATAAAAGGCGAGGTGGCCATTTAGATGATAAACGGCGAGGTGGCTGTTTTGATGAGAAAAAGTTATGCGAAAAGTGTTCAATGACGATTAGTAGTTAGTCAGGATGGGCGAGCTGTAAAATGATTTTGTGGTTATGGTTTTGTCCTCACATACTTTGTAATACTTGGCGTACGAGGACGTACGCATGTCAGAATGGACGTGTAGGCTCGCCGCCATTTAATTGTAAAGACTTTGCTCATTGAACATCGCGTCATCGTCCCCACCGTCATTGTGAGATTATAAAATGAGATGCGCAGTGTGTCTCGAGACATTATTCGTTTGGATTTGGCCAGAGTCACTTCTCAGTGGATACTATGTGTGTCGTACGGTAGGTTATATTATCATTGTCGTTGTGACCTAATGTGGTTTCAGTTGTTTGAGGTTATACTACTAGGTTGTGAAAGGTTGCTGTGAGTGTGTTTTGGCGATCAAGACAGGTTGTTTATCGGGTGAGTCCTTTTGTATCGTTCCAATTTGTATTAGACAAACGTGATCGTTGTAGTTGATGTTAATTGAACTAATTCTGGTGTGCTAGGTTAGCTGGTTGGTCTGGGGCCGGTATGGGGACATGGTGGAGCCAGTCGCTAGGTAGGGTTAGGTTTAGCTACGTTACGTTACGCTAGTGGTTTTCACGTGTGATAAGTGAGTATTAAAATGATTGTAATTGAAATTACTACCTTCTGATGTTGGCCATCCCCCTTGTTCTCCGACATATAAATATTTTGCTATTATCTGATGTAGCAGGCAAGTTCGTATGGTACAACATGCAGCAACATGCGACACGCATCGCCCTCCTTTTGCTAAACATGCAGGAAAAGCCAGCCACCAAGCAAGCAATACGCACCACCACCACCACGCAACACCACACAAATCCACCAAAACACACTCACGTTTCGCTCCGACACCTTTTGCTTGCTTGTGCGTGCTACTGCTTGGTGGCTGGCTTTTTCTGCACAATTAGCAGAGGGTAGGCGAGTGGTGCATGTCGCATACTATAAATATTTTGAACAAGAATTCCTTTACATTTAATATTCTCATTTACTTATTTTTTGTGCTATTGCCTTAGGGCCCAATATGTATATTGGCCAAACCACTCATCCAAAGCACTTGTAAACATTACATACTACATGTAACATATCTTTGACTAGCTTAATGCTCAAGACTTCGTCCGCGTCGACTACACAAATTTCATACCCCTGTTTCACCGCCTTAGGGGTTGAATTTTCAAAAAGCCTTTCTTACGGATGCCTACGTCATAATAGCTATCTGCATGCCAAATTTCAGCCCGATCCGTCCAAAAGTGTGAGCTGTGCGTTGATAGATCAGTCAGTCAGTCAGTTAGTCATGGACATCAGACTACATGGCCACTTAGCGTACATTTTCCGCGTGCGAACAACGCTGACTTGCCGATTTTTATAAACTCAAAGCCGCATCTTTGCGCATTGCACTAACAGCGTTTACACTATGGCTGTCTTATCCGAATGCAACACTTATGGCTTGCGTTCAGGTAAAGCCTAAAGCTAATAGGTATGTACTGAAGAATTGGGTAGTCAAATGAACGTAAAGAAAACAGACCTTTTTTGGAAAAAAAATTTAAGCAATTACCATTCTGTTTGTACAGGAACAGGAAGATTCTTTAATTAATACGCCAACAGCGGTCAACGCTAATTGAACTGGAGTTTCAACTTCCACTTTTGGGTGACTACACACGTACATGCAAGCTTGACAAGTATAATTAATGCATTAAACTACAGCCACACATTCGCGTCAGTAACGTGGGATGCGGGACGTGAAGCGGGAGCTTCCAAAAACAATTAATAGTTTACGCATTATAAAAGTAGGGGGTAGTATGATAACGTTCTAACCCTGCTAGGTCACAATTTTTAATTATTTTAATACTAGGTATTAGCCTTCCTGAGTTAAATAAAGTATACACAAAATTCTAGCCTTTTGGCTGAACAGCGTCAGTTTTTTGACTGAGCGATGGCTATGATGATGCTTGCTTTAGCTTTATTAAATACATACTAATATTATTATAAATGCGAAAATGTGTCTGTCTGTCTGTCCGTCTGTCTGTCTGCTAGCTTTTCACAGCCCATCCGTTTAACCGATTTTGATGAAATTAAGTATAGAGATAGCTTGCATGCCGGGAAAGGACATAGGCTACTTTTGATCCCGGAAAATTAAAGAGTTCCCACGGGATTTTTAAAAACCTAAATCCACGCGGACGAAGTCGCGAGCATCATCTAGTTTAAAATAAAATTGATGCGTGGTTTGCCATCTATTAATATTTATGCTGCTTACAGAAAATTACACAGATGCTCGAGCGTGCTTGCATAAATTAATTTTTCTTATAAAGGTTTGTCAAACTTGTAGTTTCGTATGTAGTCATCTTAATGAGTATTCTATAGTGGACGTTTTTCGACGAATCCATTATATTGTTTGTGTAAAAATAAAATTCAAAAAGCGCTCTCCAGTATTTAAAACCAAACTAAGGGAGTGATGAATATAATGAATATAACATCTTCTTCTATATATCTCTACCTAATATAAAATAAAGTCGCTTTCCGCATCTGTATGTATGTATGAACGCGTAGATCTTTTAAACTACGTAACCGATTTTAATACGGTTTTCACCAATAGATAGAGTGATTCAAGAGGAAGGTTTATAGCTATAGTTTAATTCTCAAAAAATTAGAGATCCGTAGAGAAATTGAAATAATGTGAATTAGGTCGGAAAAAAATCCTTCGGGAGTTTCCGAGGCAATGACACCTCAATGACACCACATTAGTATTTACATTGCACCCATGCGAAGCCGGGGCGGGTCGCTAGTATGTATATAAATTCAAAGTCTTGACCGACTGATTGACTTATATAATATCAACGTACAGCCTAAACCACTGGTCCTAGAGACATGAAATTTTGAGGTTGTGTCCTTTGTAAAGAATAGGTATCCACCAAGACAGGATTTTTCGAAATTTCACCCCTAAGTGGGCTAAATAGGGGATGAAAGTTTGTATGAAAGTCCGGACATATTTCAAGTTATTTGAATGAAAATTGGTATTTGGGTTTTCGGTCACAAATGAAGAAATATGTGTTCAAGTGCAGATTAGTAGACTTCACACACCTTTGAGAACATTATGGATAACTCGAGGCTTACCACTAGGCTATCACGGGTCAGTAACAAAAATAACTGTATCAAATTATTTGAAAAATCCAATGAACGCAGCAACGGTAACGGTTTTAATCATTGTTTTAATGCAATTTTCCAATAAATACTTATATTGGAAAGGGAAACAAACGTGTGACTGTGTTTCAATTGGGTGTAAATAATATTGTACCTAGTTTTGGTTACGACCTATAAATAATTCATGTCTTCCATTTATGAAATAACCACATGTGAAATATGTACACTACAAATTTCACTACAAATTCCAGTAATAGGAGTTAAATATAAAGATTTAGGGATTCATTTTGTTGTTGAAAATTGCAAATTTTAGTACATTTATTCATTTAAGAGAAATTATAAATCCAGGAATAAAATATAATATAGCTCTAGTGAACTAGAATTTTCAATATTCTAAAGGCAGCTCAAGTGTAGATGTTGCCTTAGATTTTGACTTCATTTCATGATGCTGCTCACCTCACCATCGTGATATAAAATGAATTTACGACCTTCGTTTTTTCGAACTTGAATATAAAAAGACGACATAAAATCTTAAAAACCGCTTAAATTAATGAACCAATAGGTATAAACAGTTCAGTGTTGAGGATATTTAGTTAAATTCATCCGTAAGGTTGTGTGACTGTTTATTTTATAAATTAAAATTCTGGGATTCCTAAAAAACGTTATTTTCTTCAGCAAGGGATTATCGCTGTTAAAATGACAAAACCGTTAATTATTCAAAGGGTCGAGTCGAGACGACATTCATTAATCCTTTCAAAGGTCACGATGAAAAGAAAATTTGAAGAGTAGGCAATTAGGTATAAGATTACTAATTAATCCTTTCAATTTTTGATGAAAAGAACAAACACTACCACAATTAAAAATCGCTTCCAAAATCAAATTGACCAGGATCTGATCTTAGTTATTTGTTTTGACTAAATATACAGAAAAACGTGGATTGCAATTTTAACTACATAATCTATTGTAGAGATGTGCACTGTGCGTGTGACATCTCTGACACAAAAACACACATAGACATGACACATGTCACTTTAGAAAGATAATAAGTCCTTTTTGTCTTATTTTTCCCTTAGGATAATATTAACATGTTATGGATATAAAATGTTGATAATTAACATAACCACCCAACGATCTTGCGCATCGTCTAGAAATATTACGATGAAAATTAGTTAGTATAATAACTGAACAGAATCTCAAACTTGGGATAGGTACATCACGATGCAGCTCTACTAATTAACAATTTAAATTAACTTGTAATAAATTCAATACAATACCTATGTTTACTAAATTTAATCACAGACAACAAAATTAATGAATACAAATTTGGCGTGAATAATTTAATTAAGTAGGTCTAAAGCTAAAGTTTGCCAAGTTTCAAGCTAAGCCGATTGTTACAAGTTAAAATCAATTTACTAGATGTGTTTTAGAACTAAGTATGAACCGAAATTAGGTAACTAATTAAATCGTACATAAATAACTCAATAAAATTAATTAATTAAAGTCTAAATAACTACTAGCTGCCTCACCCCGACTTTTTTAGGGCACTTTCTGAAATTCCTTTCAAATTTGGGTCTACGTTGGACTTTTTTTATCTTTAATCTATTTATATTATCACTCTAAATAATATCTGTCCCGGCTGTACGTGAGTACAGGAATGGAAATCACTCACGGTGGTTTAAACAATATATTATCACATTTTTTTTTGTAATTGCAAACTTAAGTAAGTAGGTACATGTTTTGTAGTTGGAGATAATTATTTAAGTAAAAGAATAATTAGTGGTACTCTTTCAATGTACTTGGCCGTTTATTTAAATCATTAGAATGAGAATATTATGCACATCCTTCTCAAATCCAGCTTATTGATGTTAATATTAAAACAAAAACAAAAACTGAGCTTCAAAGAGAATGTTTACACAAATGTTATTAACTAAATATATAAAACATTTATTTACAAAGAGATATTAAAACATAATAATTATTTAAAAAGTTGATTTATTAAAATGGTCCAATTTTTTGCTTTAGAGCATAACGCCTTCAGCAGTGGTACTAGATCTATTCCGTGTTTGTATTTAAAAATACACATTTTGTTTAGCAACAAATCGTTTTATTTTTAGCCTTAATTTACTCAATCCACGGTCTCAATCGAAAAAATCCATTTACATCTGTAAAATTGGATTTTTCGCTGGAAATTCGGTTATTAGGTAGGCCGTGTTAATTTATATCGACTAAGTAAATGACTTCCATTGTCCATTGGACTCTCACAGCCACACCAGAGTAAAAAAAATGAATTTGAGATAAATGGATTCTGATTTTATTTTTATTGACTCATGATTTTCTAAAATCAGAATTTTATTCACATCCCAAAGTTAAATATTTTAAGAGTTCATTTATTTTATTTATACAAAAGAGATATACTCTCGATTTACAATTTTTAAATGGGCAATTTTTAAAACTGCAATATTCGAGTGAAAAAAGGCGAATATTAAAACTCAACAAACTGGGCAATGTGATAAATACATACGCAAAATATTTACGCTCAATTCAATTTCAATTTTCAATGCATTTATTTTCAATTTAGACTTGTGCAATCTCTTATTTACGTAAGTCAATATTATACAAAATTTATCATTAGTAATAAAATACTGTTAATTTTTTTGAATTTAATATTGCACAGAGGTTTCCTTTATTTAATAAAGGAAACCTCAATAAAGTTGGTTACATTAACATTATAAATACTAGCTGATGCCCACGACTTCGTACACGTGAATTTAGGTGTTTGAAAATACTGTGGGAACTCTTTGGTTTTCCGGGATAAAAAGTAGCCTATGTCACTCTCCAGGTCTTAACCTATGCTCATGCAAAAAATCACGTCGATCCGTTGCTCCGTTGCGACATGATTGAAGGACAAACCAATAAACCAACAAACCAACAAACAAACAAACAAACCAACAACAAACACACTTTCGCATTTATAATTGGGATAGTGAAGTTATATAAACTAGGAATTGGGTCGAATTAACCGAAATTTCCTCGGGATAGACAACAAAGAGGATTTATATTTTCACCGATACGTACCTACGTAATTTACATTAAAACTTTTACAAATTCAGTTTACTTTTACACGATGTAACTTTTGTCAGATGACGATGTTAAACAATAACACGTTCTCTCGAAATCACGGAATCAAATAATGTTACACAAACAGGATAGGGCAAACATTGTCACTGTAAACACTTGTTGGCACTTGGCTTTGTCGGTGTTGAGTCTTCTCACCTAAGGAATGAATTTGAGCTCTCTCTCTCTGCATCGTATTCTTTTCATTTTCATTGCTGAGGACGCACCTATAGACGCCTAATAGCCGGACACCCCCGATCGCCAAGCTTAGGCAGTTGCTTAGCATAAAAGTCGGCCCACGTCCGTTCGGTACCCTCATTTCACGCATTATCTTGATTACGTAACCTTTGAACCCACCAATCACAACAAAGCATTCTCCCCTGTCACTCTCCAACATTTTACGATTTTGTTTTCATGCAAAACCTTGTATATGTGTACTCTTGAGGTTGAATTATCTGTGTAAACGGATAATCCCCCGGAGTTACATACGTCCGAAAAATTTACTCTCAAGTCACGCTTAAATAGTTTTATTCCAAAAAATGTGTACCTAAACGATACCAAATCATTTTTTTTTAATTAAAAATTTAAAATGGGGGTACTAAGGGTTCTAGTAATTTTTGAGATAATAATGTGGTGGACGCGTTTTTGTAGACTGTAACTGAGAGCACCAAAATAACCTCCAAATGTAGTAATAGTATAACCAGTAGGTACCTTTTGAAGTCCTTTTTGAAGTACGATGAAAATGAAAATCAATCAATCAATCAATCAGCCTATTTGCGTCCACTGCTGGACGTAGGCCTTCCCAAGAGCGCGCCACCACACACGATCGTCTGCTTTTCCTTCATCCACCTACTTCCTGCTACCTTCTTAAGGTCGTCAGTCCAGAGAGTTGGAGGTCGTCCCACACTACGCTTGCTGATACGCGGTCTCCACTCCAGAACACGTCTGCCCCAGCGGCCATCGGTTCTATGGCAAAAAATGAAAATGAACAACTTCTTAGTTACGTAGGTAGGTATAAATTAGATTCTTCTTACATCAATGGTACTAATATCGGACCTAACCTAGCGCTTATTCGGAGTTAGGTCTAGATTCCAAAAATTGTACAAAAGTACAAAAATTGAATTTCATAACAAAACACAAAATTTACTAAAGTAATACGGTATCTTGTTCAAACAATGTATCTAACTAGAGCCGATTTCGGAAATGTGATATCGCGTACTTTGTCTTTACCAATAGAGCCTTCCATCATCATTATGACAGACAAGGGTGGTCCCCCACAGTTCCCCTTTATTGGGCCGTAAAGTTATCTATTATGAGATCCCCAAAAATCGGGTTTCAAGCTTTGTTCAATTTTAACGTTACTCTGTTTACACCGAGTTAGTACCTTATGCGTCAATTTTTTTTTACTTTGTTGCCTATATGAAAGTTATGTACTTCTCTAAAGCAATTAAATACTTATATACCTACTATTAAAAAGAGATAAATTTGTGTGTTTGCATGTAGCGGGAATTTACCTTCACTGATATAAGTCCCGCTAATTGCTAATGCGAGTGGCCGCAATTTTAGTGACGTCAGCACTAGACTGAAGTTTCGAGCTGATGGTATATTTTTCAAATGACGTCAAAATGATGTCATTTCGATGTTGATGAGGCATGGTTCCAGCGCAATAGCAATTTACGGGACTTTTAGATAGTTAAATTATCCACGGACCACGAGTGCTACAGGCTGTAAATTATCGCGGAAAAATACACAGTCCCTGTAGGTCACACGGACGAAGTCACGGGCAAATGCTAGTATTTTACAAAAACGTTTAATCACTTTACGAACTTTTTATCACACTGGCGCAGTGGTGAGCAGTGTGAGAGTTCCCAGGTTAGATTCCCAGCAGGCGCAATTTTTAAATTTATAATATCGAAATTGGTGAGAGAGACACTTTGACCGTGGTTACCGGCAAATTCGTGGCGAATACCAGCCCGATGATGCGACGAAACTGTTTATGAGGAAGGATTTGATAAAAACTGGCAGTTTAGCCCGCTTCCATCTTACTCATCATCATTTACCACCAGGTGAGTTCACAGTCAAGACCCAACTTGTATCTAAATATAAATAAAACCAAACTGTGCAGTCCTTACTTTAATATTGAGCTAAAACGATTTACACTCCATTTCGCAACACCAAAAGAGATCACATTACCGCTAAAGACATTATTTCGATTAATTCCAACGGGTCTCTTACCCCCGTATCCAATTCACCTTTAATGAAGTCACCCCTGTCGTGTCACACCCTTGTAACCGAAACTGTATTACGCGGCGTGACTCGCTTGCTCCCTTTGATCTTATCTTTGTTAGGAGGTCCGCTTCGACAGTCTTTTGAAAAAAAAAACCACAAGAAATGTCCAACGAATTTAATTTGGAAATTCACACACACGGAACTTTTACTTCACGCGAATACAGTAGTTTCAGTGTTAACTATTCAATATGGAAATGTGGACTGCCTCGCCGCCTCGCGGATTGTTCGCTTTATATAAATTGAAATGCTGAAGCAGCGAATTAACACGTCATGTTAAAATTATTAATTTATAACATTTCCCCCCTTTAGACGAAGCTTTAATTTAAAATAAAGCGTAGTAAAAAAAAGAAAAGGAAAAGGAGAGAAATGGTAAAATATTCTACATAATTTAATTATTTGAAAGATTTCTTTGCACTGATGCACTAAGATTTCGAAGGTCTACAGATGCGTTATCTTCATCATCTGTTATCTGTGACATTTCAATAGAACTTTGGGCTTTGTTTTCTTTATGCGAAATCTTTTTGCGATTACATTGGAAAAAAAATTGAATGCAGAATTTGTTACAATTACGTTGTTTAAAACATCTGATAATCTTATAACATAAAAATAGAAAAATTAACGAAATAATTATATAAGTAAAAGCAGAATAATACGAGCTATATTTTATAAAATGAGATTCCTCTTGGATCCTGTTGATTTGCAACTCAAGATCGTTGAATTGGTTTATCGAATTTTTTAAGGAATCTAAATTAATATTACTTAGGTTAATAGGTGATAGAAGAGGAATCGTTTTGTTAACAATCTCTTGGTTGCAGCAGTTATCATTAGTTATATCAAAATTAATATTAAAGTTATTATTATCAATAGTTAAATTTGAAATGGTAGAAGGTATAAATTGAATCGTTTTAAAGTAACCAATGCAACCTTTGTTCAGTTTTAATATTCCAGTGCCAGATATAGAATAATCCTTAAAGTTATCATTACAATTGATAGTTAGTTTGCTTGTTTTTGACTGTACAAATATCCATTGATTATTTTTTAATTTATGCCATATGTCAATAAGACCATATAGGATTTTCGGTTCACATTCCCTTGGTAAAGATAGAGTCACTTCAGTTAAAAGTTTTGTCTCGCATGAAGGATTCGAATTTACAGAATAAATTGACTCTAATTTACAGATGGAATTTTCACTATTTAAAATAGTACAATCTCTTAAAGTATCTAATAATACGTAATTTAATCTATCGTCAGTTATAGCTAAATAGGGTTTAGTAGGTTTGATTAAGGCAAAACTTTTGGATTGTCCTTCGTAATGAGGAGTCGGGAGCGGGATTGTTTTATAGACGTTATACTTAACGGGAGAGACAAGAGGGATCTGTATTACAAATACTATCTTATTGTTATAGAAATAGGAGACTAACTTAGATATATCTATAATGGTATGTATATTTTCTATACTTAGTGCTACAGGAAAATCTAAACCTTTATTGATTGAGTTTCTGTGTTTAGACAGTTCATCATACAGTTTTACAGGACTTAGAACAGAAGGATGTAGAACATTAACTTTTGAAAACAAAATTGCGTTTATTACAGTATCGAGAAAATTTGAGATAGCTAGTAAAGAGCTTTCGATTATATTAACTAAGCTATTAAATCTAGTTAAATA
This sequence comes from Maniola hyperantus, assembly GCF_902806685.2. NCBI lineage: Eukaryota > Metazoa > Arthropoda > Insecta > Lepidoptera > Nymphalidae > Maniola > Maniola hyperantus. The sequence continues at coordinate 11,061,848 of NC_048545.1, read as the reverse complement.
CATTAATTTTTCATTATCACTAGTAACATAAGACAATATATCGTTTAATTTATTAATCTGAGAGTTTAACTTTATCTCATTTTGATTTAACCTAGAAATAGTAGAATTAAAAGTATTAATAGACGACTTAACTATATGAATATTATCTTTCATTAAATGAAATATCTCAGATTCAGATCTCTGACAAGAGCTAATTGCAGCATCATATTTTCGGGCATCTTCAGCATCTAAAGTGCCAAAGAAAAACTTAAGGATTTCACCACCAAATTCTAAAGATCTTTTGAATCTAGCAGGATTTTCGCTTGAGATAATATGAGATAGAGATTGAGCCTTGAGATAATTGGATTCTAGAAGTACTTCAATTGGACTAAAAACATTTTTGCAGCTAGAGTACTCTTCTGGTTGCAACTTAGCACAAACTAGAGAGGTTTTAACAATCAACCGGTCAACTTTGTCAAGCTGTGGTTCCAATGAGACGGTGTTGAGATGCGTGATTACTCTCCAATAATCATTGTAGAAATAAATTTTTGTAATGGGGTCGAAATATATTCCAGGGCTATGCGTTATGGGTGTAATCATTGGCTCAGACGAGACGTAGGAGAAAAATCTGAAAAAAGAATGATAAGCTTAAGTTACAGCGAGCTTAATTAAATTAGTATGATACTTAACATGTTTTCTATTTATTAATAAAGTAACATTATGTTTTCCATTTATTTTAACGATTTTGTAAGGGCCTTTCCATATTGGAGATAAGGCTTTACGAAGTCTGTGATGGTATTTTAAATATACCATGTCACCAACTTTATATTCTATGTTAGGATTAGAACTTGAATCATAGATTTGTTTTGAAGATTCTTTACTTGATCTAATATACTCTAAAGCTTTTTCGCGGCTTACTTTCATTCTATACTGAAGCGCACGGACATACTCGTGGTATGTAACATTATTATCTGTGTCGTAGAGAGAATTAGGAAGGGTTGGTTTCTGTCCAAACAGAAGTTCAAACGGAGTAAATTGAGTAGTAGTATGAGGAGTTGTATTATACGCGAGAACAGCTGTTGCTAGGTAGCAATGCCAATCATTTTGATTTTCGTTTACAAAGGATTTTAGGTATTCTTTAAGAGTAGCGTGGCTGCGTTCCAGCGCACCGTTAGTTTGGGGATGGTAAGGGCTAGAAAGTAAGGGTTTGATTTTGAAAATATCGGTAACTTGTTTAAACAGTTCTGATGTAAAAGTCATGGCTTGATCAGTAAGGATCATTTTAGGAATAGCGAATAAGGACATAAAGTGGACCAGATTACGGGCTACTTCTTCACTTGTTGAAGAAATCATAGGATAGACACATAGGAATTTGGTAAGATCATCTTGCAGAGTCAGAATGAACTTGAACTTTTGGAAACCTGCTTCAGGTAAGACACCAACTATGTCCAGAGCTAATCGTTCAAAAGGCTTTGTGCTCGTGGATGTAATAACCATAGGAGCTTTATTGCAGGCTCGTAAAGGTTTGTTAACTTGGCATAGTTTGCAAGACTTCACATAGCGTTCTATGTCAGTTCTCATTCCTTTCCAGTAGTATGAGGCTTTAATTCGACTATACATCCTATTCACACCAGGATGTCCTGCTATGGGAGTGTCGTGATTCTCTTTGAGAATTGTAGGAACTTCAGCTGGAGTTGGAAATATTATTTGATTTTTATAAATATGTATTTTGATATCAGTGTTATGAAATACGTAGGAAATCATATTATAAATTTTGGTATAGGATAATTTAGTAAAAGGTTCAGAGAAATCGGAGATAGCTATTTCATCAATGCTAGGGTGATGTGATATAAGTTCATCACGAAGCATCATCAAAGTGTCGTAAATGGAGCGAAAAGTTGTCTCATCGTAATGATGAACCTTGGTAAAAAGAAAATAATATGTTTTATTATTTTTTGTAACTGACCTTACCGAACATTGTTCACGTTCGGCTTCTAACAATGAAGCGGTGTCGGTTATCTGAGATAATAATTCCTCACAATGTGGCATTGAGTTGTCGAAATCTAGAGAAACGGGGCATGCAATAATTTTGCATTTGGAAAGATGTAAAGCTTGTGAGTGTTCTTCAATTTTTGTGTTAGAATCTGGTAAAGAGTTTGTAAGTTGTTTCTTAAAATATGCCTCGTAGGAAAGCTTAGTAAGATTATCTGTATTTATAGCATGAATTGGGATGCGAGACAGAGCGTCTGCATTTGAATTTAATTTTCCAGGTTTGTAAATAATCTCGTAATCGTATTCCTCAAGTTTGAGGCGCCAACGGACGAGTTTGGAACCAGGATCTTTGACGTTGAAGAGCCATACTAAGGGCCGATGATCTGTTACGATTTTGAATTTAGTGCCGTAGAGATATGGTCGGAAAGTTTTAACGGCGAATAAAATAGAAACTAACTCCTTTTCTGTGGTCGAGTAATTTCCTTCTTGTTTGTTTAAGGTTCTAGAAGCATAGGCTATTGGTTTGTCCTTGCCGATAGGGCCTTGAGATAGCACTGCGCCAACGGCGTAGTTGCTGGCGTCTGTGGTAACGATAAATGGTTGAGAAAAATCAGGGTATTGGAGAAGAGGAGCTGAGGTTAACTTTTCCTTCAGGAGGTTAAAAGCTTGGTCTTGTTCTATAGACCAATGAAAAGTGACATCCTTTTTGAGTAAAGATGTTAGAGGTTTTGTGATCTTGGAGAAATTGTCAATAAATCGGCGGTAATAACCAACGAGACCGAGGAATGATTTTACTTCTTTAGGATTTTTAGGAATTGGGAAATCACAGACTGATTTAATTTTTTCTGGGTTTGGAGAGACACCTTTATCCGTTATAATGTGACCTAGATAGGTGACTTCCTTTCTAAGGAATTCACATTTATCCGGTTGTAATTTGAGATTATAATCTCTGAAACGGTTGAATACCATTTTCAGTTTTTCACAATGTGATTTGAGATCTGCACTATAGATGATACAGTCATCTAAATAGACATAGCAATGTAAACCTTGAAGACCTGATAATACTGTGTTCATAAGACGTTGAAAAGTACTGGGAGCGTTCTTAAGTCCGAACGGCATCCTAGTGAATTCGTAGTGGCCTGTTGAACCATTTGTGTTGACTACAGTAAAACCAGTTTTAGGTGCATCTGAAGGATTCAGCGGAATTTGATGGAAACCGGAGACTAAGTCCAGTGTGCTAAAATATTTGGAATGACCTAGTTGATCTAGGATATCTGTGATCAAGGGAATAGGATATACTTCGGATACAGTGACGTCATTGAGGCGGCGGTAGTCGATAACTATTCGCCATTTCTTTTTCCCGGATGCGTCCATTTTTTTGGGAACCACCCAAACGGGAGCATTCCATGGAGAGATAGACGGTTTTATAATTTTCTGTTGTAGCATTTTCTGGATTTGGGAATCGACTTCGTTTTTATGACATTCGGGAAAACGGTAAGATTTTACATTAATAGGAGAGCTATTACCCGTGTCAATAGAGTGTTGGATAGCGTTAGTATGAGTTAGAGTGTCTCCTTCGAGATAAAATATATCAGAGTATTCAGAACAGCACTCTAAGAGAGCTTTTCTCTCCTCATCGTTAAGATGTGAGTGTCTTATAAGACTTAGAACACGATCGAGTCGATTTGATAAAGAATTAGAAACGTGGTTGATAATTTCGGGGGATTGAGACACTTGGCGTAGTTCAGAGAAGTCTATAGGAGTTAAATGGACCTTGAAGTCTTGGATTTCTATTTGAGATTCAGTGGTATTTAAAACAGAGACATTGACTTTATAATTAGGCTTCAAACTTACTATACAGTTTGCTATATATACACCTTCGGATATAGAGTGATCTAATACGAGTGCGTCTTTTAAATGACGTAACTCGAACTTGTCATTTGAGACAGTGCATTCAACAATAGCTTCGGAGCGAGCCGGTATTATATATCTAGGGCTCGAATAATGAATTGGTAAAGTGTAATTTGAGATAGTAAGGGATTTAGTATTATAATCGATATTAGTATGGAAAAAATGTAGAAAATCGGTACCTAAGATACCGTCTGATTCCAGATTCAGAGCGTCAGTTATGACGTGGAATTTAAAAGAAATGGTGTGGTCGTTTATAATAAGGTTAAGCACAACTGTTCCTAAAGTTTCGCTATAGGAATCTTTATCGTTTATGCCTTTGAGTTTTATAATTTCTTGAGACAATTGGGGCTCTGCTGGTAAACACGAGCGCTTAATAATGCTGACACTTGCGCCTGTGTCAACTAAGAAACAGAGAGGTTTTTTATTACATTCTATTTGTAAAAATGCATGAGGTAAGGACACCAACTTTTTCAGGGTGCTTGTTTCGAAGATTGGGACGTCTTTAAGAGGCAATGAGCTTTTGCTTGCGTCGCTTTGGGGGTCATTTTGAATGACTTTAGAGTTTGTAAGACTCAGTTGATCCTTTGAAGGAAACTGAGATTTAAAGGATTTTGTAGTATAAGAGCTAGTATAAGAATTAGAATGAGATATAGTATTATTTGAGCAATCTTCTTTGGAATGCTTTGTATTCGATTTTGTAGGAATCAGTGAGGATTTAGGATATGATTCAGCGATATTTTGGCAGTCTTTTGGTGATTGCCGGGATATAAAAGATTTGGTATAAGATTCAGTGTGACTCGGACAGTCATGTAGCGATTGCCGAGATATAAACGATTTGGGAGAATTAGTATAAAAGGATTTAGTAGTTCGAGTGCCATTTTGGATTGTTGATTTCGGCAGGCACGCATCCGAAATCAGTTTAAGTTTTTTGATTCAGGGACGTAACTATTCGTCACTTCATTTAAGGATTCAGAGTATTCATACATGTTAACATTAGCACTGTTACTATGAGAGGGACCTGACGGAGGGTGAGAGTTCATCCGACGCTGATTATTATTATATTGGCGCTTACGACATTCTGAGATAAGATGTCCTTTGTGTTTACAATAGGCACAGGTTTTGACGAAATTTGAGTCCTTTGATGAACTTTGACTTGTTTCTGCAGAATATTGAGGGTTAGCGGGAGGAATATGGAAAGATGATCTCTGTGTGAAATCGTGCTTTTTCTTAAAGCACTCTGAGAAACTATGATTGGTCTTCTTACATAAGGAACAAAATTTAGTTGGATGTTTTGGTTGAGTAATTTTTACAAGTTTGAAAATTTTTTCTTCTTCGACTGCTAGAGAAATTGCTTCATTAAGTGTCGAAGGGTTTCTGCAGCGGACAATATTAGAAATATTAGGGTTAAGACCTAATTGGAATAAGCTTAAGGCGAGTTCTTCCATAGCTGTGATTTTGCCTAGAAGGAGATTACGATCAGTGCATGAATTTTGAATATCAGCTTGAAGTCGAGTTAGGCATGCTTCGAGTCTGATAGAATATTGTGTCACACTTTCGGACTGGCCCTGTTTACAGTTTTGGAGATCAAGTAGCAGATGGGACGAGTGTTTTTTCTCGCCAAACGTGCTTTTTAAATATGATTTTAATTCATCCCAATTATTGAAATTTTTAAGGCTGCAGGCTAATTGAGCTTTGCCCTCAAGTTGGGAGATTATATATTTACATAAGATATTTTGCTGGTCGGGAGCAGCTAAACTAATTGCGTTATCGCAGTTAGTTAGGAACGCGGCAAGAGTTTCCCGATTCCCATCATAAGACCTTACGAATTTAGTGAGTATAGAGAGAGTCACTTTTGCGTCCGAACTTTCTGACTTTAAACTCATTTTTGATTACTGAAACTGAGATATGGAGAGAAAAAAAAAAGGATTTAAATTTAAAATACAGTACGAAAATATACAATTTAGACAATTTACGCTTTTTATACAAAATTAATATAAACTACTTACAGGATAACGGCAAACATCACGATTTATTTTTCACAAAAAGGTTTTCACTTTGATGTCACTGCACTGAAAGTTAAATTAGGTCGATGCGTTTGCGACACGTGAAGGCTTTGAACTGTACGGAATGCGTCTCGTATTTCACGCGGCGACGATATCGAGTAGGTTTCTGAAGATATTGAAGAAATTGTATTTCGTAATTTTGAAGGCTTAAAATTTATTTCACTGATGTTTTTGAGTGAGTCCAGGATATTCGCGTTCTTCGTGTGAGATGCGGGCTCAGTCTGGCAGGCTGAGACTTATCGTCGATCTTGAGTAGAACCGGTGCTTAGTGGTTGTGATGCGGGCTCAACCCTGGGGGCGAGGCTTATCGTCGATCACGACTGCGATGACCTCAGGATTCTTTGGATGCTAAGGGTCCTCTTGCGTGAACCTTCTTAGCATCCCACTTCTGACACCAATTGTTAGGAGGTCCGCTTCGACAGTCTTTTGAAAAAAAAAAACCACAAGAAATGTCCAACGAATTTAATTTGGAAATTCACACACACGGAACTTTTACTTCACGCGAATACAGTAGTTTCAGTGTTAACTATTCAATATGGAAATGTGGACTGCCTCGCCGCCTCGCGGATTGTTCGCTTTATATAAATTGAAATGCTGAAGCAGCGAATTAACACGTCATGTTAAAATTATTAATTTATAACAGATCGTTTACCCACAAACACGTTGATTTACAAAAAAAAACCGGCCAAGTGCGAGTCAGGCTCGCGCAATGAGGGTACGGTAATTCAAAAACTATGATGCATAAAAATAAATAAAAATCTGTTTTAGAATGTACAGAAGACCTTTCATAATATGATAGATACCCCACTTGATATAGTCACTCACTTCGAAAGTTGAAAATACTAATTATTAGTTCATGACCACAATTTAATTTTTTTTGTGTGATCTAACCCTAAATTCACGGTTTTCAGATTTTTCCCCAAATTTCAGCTAGAAGATCTACCTACCTGCCAAATTTCATGATTCTAGATCAACGGGAAGTACCCTGTAGGTTTCTTGACAGACAGACGGACAGACAGACAGACAGACAGACAGACAACAAAGTGATCCTATAAGGGTTCCGTTTTTCCTTTTGAGGTACGGAACCCTAAAAAGAGTTTTTAAAGATTTTTTTTAATTTATAGATTAGCGCTTGGCTGCAATCAGACCTGCTGGCAGATGCAGTCTAAGATGGAGCGCGTTTGCATAGTGAATCATGAATGAATATTCACTTTTGACTTGAAGGTACCCTTGTTAAAAGTGGATGGGAAAACTGATGTCGGAAGAGTGCTACCTAGCCGTTTTAATTAGGAACGAGGAAGTAAATCGTTGCGTACGTTTTCGTGGTTTTTCGACTACGTACGGGTGCAAATCTTGACAATGTCTTGGGATACTATAGTAAAAAGGTGAAGGAGGAACCGGGTCAAAAACACTGGGCACACTGACTGACTGACTGACTGACTTATATATCAACGCACAGCCTAAATCGCTGGTCCTAGATACATGAAATTTAAAAGATGTATTTGTAAAACGTAGGTACTAAAAAGGATTTTTCGAAATTCCACCCCTAAGTGGGTTAAATAAGGGTTTGAAATTTATGTTGTCGCGAGCATAAGCTAGTTGGTATAATAATGTACTTATCACATTCACTATAATATATCACAAATTCACATAATACTACTTACTAATTTAAATATCATCGGTAGTTATTCCAGGAATACCTTAATTAGTTATGCTTGCTAATAGGCTTACCTACGTCGCACACTAGTATTAAGTCTTCACGCTTGTACTTATCAGCTGAGTACTATCGCAGGTGCAACATTGTTTTCGAAATAGAAACAACTAACTAAAACTACTTAGTAGTAAAGTACCTAACTGGTAGAATGAACTAATGTTTTATCATTATCTAGATATACAAGGAAAAAGTGACTGACTGACTGACCGACTGACTGATCTATCAACGCACAGCTCAAACTATTGGACGGATCGGGCTGAAATTTGCCATGCAGATAGCTTTTATGATGTAGGCATTCGCTAAGAAAGAGTTTTTGAAAATTCAACCCCAAAGGGGGTGAAATAAGGGTTTGAAATTTGTGTAGTCCACGCGGACGAAGTCACGAGTAGATCAGTCAGTCACCTTTTCCTTTTACAGATAAACAGATTATGTTATGATTCTGAAAATATACTAAAAGTAGGTATAGGTACTCAAACGCAAGCTCAGTCTAAAATACTTATTTTACTGCAGTGAACAATAAATAAATAAAACAATTCTAAGCGCGAGTAAAATAAAAAGTTAAGCCTACTGAATACAAACTGTATAAAAATTGTGTATCCGTTAAAATAAAATCTTGTTTCTAAGGAAGTGTTTTATGTAGGGCTCTCAATTCTCAGCGAAATATTTTTGCCCCGCGCTCGTTTAATTATACGCCACATTTAACGGTGCTAAAACACTTAGTGCAAAAAAAATACTTAACTGTTATAGCCTTTTTGTGGGATTTCCAGTTGCAATGTTGACCCAAATCATCAATGTCAATGATGTTGACATCTTGTAAACCTACATTTGAGCAAATAAAGATTGATTTGATTTGATTTGATTTGAAATCGATAAGCGATGCGTAGAATATGAATGTAATATGATAACATTTTTTGGCGTCTATGAGAGCAAGATAGGTGTCAGTTATTTTATTAACTTTAATGATAACTAACATCTAATATTTAAATTACGAATGAAACATTTAGATACGATAAATAAAGGAAAAAAATATATTTATTCGCTATTGGTGTCTTAGACAAAACTTTTTTTTTCACATAAAACTTGACTGCAAACATACAAATGTAACATTTTCGTCTGTGACACCATCCCGAATGGACGTACAGTTCAGCATAATACCTTGCATCAAAAATGCATGCAGCAATGTATAGTTAAATATCGCTGGATAGAAAAGAAGCGTGCAACCAATTCCTCTTAATGTCCTTGGATTTACAGATCAAGTGCTGCCGCCTATCTCTATTCCTGCAATTGGCAGCCGTCGTCGAATGATCCCGATTGACGAATCACTTTCGTGTCGGCCGTTGTTTATTCAAAAACGCTCCCATAGCACACATGACACAGCGTTCGATTCCAGACATGTCTATTCATGTCTATTCAGCGGCTCTGTTGGCTGTAAAGCCTGAAACACAAACTACAGAATCAAATAGGTAGGTACTAACATATTCTAACAAAACGTCGAGGCCTCGACGTTTTGTTAGAAGTTCCCTAACTGTCGTGAAGTGTCGTGATTTCACAAGGAACGCACGTGTGAGGTCCGGTTGTATCTACCACCGCTGCACTGAGGCGTGCCACGGTTTGGGTTTAATATCACGCTGTGCCTTGGCTGCACTGTTCCACAGAGTAAGGATAGTATGGTATGTCTCTCTTTATGATGTGATTTATAAATAAATAAATAAATAAAATAATTTTTACACATGGAATGGGGCCGATTCTCTTGTGCACAATCTCTAAACTAAACTAAATTAACAGGTCTAAATCTAGTGCTATCCTTTTCCGCAAGCAACATTATGAAAGGGATAGCAATAGATTTAGTGTCATTTTAGTTTAGTTTAGAGATTGTGTACAACGGAATTAGCCACAATGTCACACTACAGTTGGAGCGTGTGAGATCAAGAGCCCGATTTACGCCTTCGTACAGTTAGTAGGGGATCTTGTGGTTAGCATATTTTACTGTGGATATCGAGGTTCTATATTTGATTCCCGGGTTGGATCGAAAATAGGTTTTTCTATCAAGACATTCTCAGTAGATATTAGCCCGGAGTTAGAAAGAGGAAAAAGTGACTTTTCTACGGATATGTCTTAATACAAGTATTGCCGATCCATTGGGATATCGAGTGAGAGACTATTAGTTCTGTATTTGCGTATACCTATATACACTTGTATACCAACTAGTTTGCTGTAATTATAAGCAATTACATTATGTACTTGTACCTAAAAGCATGTATCTATATTTTAAATTGTAATGAAATAATATTGTAAATCTATCTTTTTCAGTAATAAATAAAAATAAAAAATAAAAATAAAAAGGCTTTATTATAATATATATGTATACACTTGTACACTCCCGCTTGGATGGCTAATTTCTGCGGAGATAGGCCGCCGCCGCGCCGGGGCCGATATATTCGGTTGGAAGTACATTGTATTATCACATTCACAATTTCTAGCTTCTAGAAGTCACGGTCACGAGTCCTGTTTGTTTCAGCCTTAATTCAAACACAGGCACTGATGTCACTGAGCGATCTTTTATTTATGGCTCGCTTTCCAATATCGACGCGACGCGCTATCAGAAAGAGAATTTGTGTCCTCTTCAAAAGAGTTTTGCGATATTGAACGGTTTCGGGGATTTCCCGTTTTTAAAAGTTAACTTTCGCAACATCTAGTGCAGTATTTATGTGAGACTGTTTATTCAAAAATGTTTTCAAAGCACGCAGCATCGATTCCAGACGCCTTTTCATGTCTATTCAGTAGCTTTTTTAGCTTTAATTCGAATACTCAATAGACATGTTAGTTCACTGGTGTCATTGAGTGAAATACAGGGTGTAACCAGAACGCTAGCAAAAACTTAGCGTTATTGTTATACTACCTAAACACAATCCAAAACCAATAACCATTTGCCTCATTCTGTAGTTTTAGTGATTTTGTATTTTTCAAACCCGCACTGTACAGCGTACAAAACTCGGGTCAGTGCCCCGCATTGACTCTGAGTCTCCTATTTGCGTAACGTTCGTTAACTTCTAGCGTCAGTCAGATGTTTTATTTAAAAAATCCTATAATTTTGTACAGGTTTATATAAATGTAACATTTTTTTATATTTTTTTGCGTTTTTTTGTGGTATCATATCAGTATAATCATCAATACTATCCCCTGTATTCGTTTTTGCCAACGTTCTGGTTACATCCTATACAGTTTCCTCGGTATAATTTTTCACATCTCGAAAACTTTGATAGTTTTTAGAATCAACATAAAATCGTATAATTTATAGATTTGAATGGGTACCCTCGTTTAAAATTTGTCAATTCAGTATCACCGATTTTTTTAAAACCATTTCTATTGATGTGCAGACTGTATACCTATTGATGAACTCGAGTCTTAAGACAGGGGAGTTAAGAGCCATTTTACTTTGAAGTAAAATGCATTCTTACTATTTTGTTGCTCAACATCTATGAATGTTGTCGAGATGTCCAAACTCGTACTAAGGTTGCAGCTCACTTTCCATCATCTACGTGCTATCAGTAAGAGAATTTGTGTTCTCTTCAAAAGTATTTTGCAATATTGAACGGTTTGGGGATTTTCCGTTTTTAAAAGTTAGGTACCTACTCTAACATCTAGCGTGGTTTTCGTGTGACATTTAGTTTTTCGTTTGACAAAGGAAATCATATTTCCGGAAAACGTCATGCCATTCTGTTTCTGAAATGAAATTCTATTTTTATAGATTCTATTAAAACAAAGTTGCAAGATCGGAAATTATTGGTGGGAAAATGTTCAAATTGTTTTTTATAAATTTTAATAGAAATAGGAAAATAAATTCTTGACGCGTTTTACAATAATGCTAGATTCGAATTCTAAAGGAGAGAAATTTCAGTAGGCCAAGCTTGCCTCAATGAGACGTTCGTGCAGCAATTTGTAATTGGGTTTCTACAGGGTAAGAGGTGGAAAAGTTTATTGAATTAGAATTCAGAACCCGACCCGTTTAGAATGGACGGCCATGAAATTTAACCATGCCGACTCCTTTGCATTCTTATAAGTTTGTGTTTTTCAGAGTTCCGTACCCGAAAGCCCTATTTAACCCTATTTTTAGGGTTCCGTATCTCAAAAGGATAAACGGAACCCTTAATAGGATCACTTTGTTGTCTGTCTGTCTGTCGGTCTGTCAAGAAACCTACAGGGTACTTCCCGTTGACCTAGAATCATGAAATTGGGCAGTTAGGTAGGTCTTATAGCAAACATTCGGGGGAAAATCTGAAAACCATGAATTTGTGGTTACATCACACAAAAAAAAATTGTGGTCATGAACTAATAATTAGTATTTTCAATTTTCGAAGTAAGATAATTATATCAAGTGAGGTATCATATAAAAGGTCTTAACCTGTGCATTCTAAAACAGATTTTTATTTATTTTTATGCATCATAGTTTTTTAATTATCGTGCAAAATGTCGAAAAATACGACTGTTATAGTTCGGTACCCTCGACCCTCGTTGCGCGAGCCTGACTCGCACTTGGCCGGTTATCTTTTGTTGTTATTCCTTATCATGCGGATCAGTCGGTGGACTATGAGCAGATTGCTTGGAGGACAGATTGGCGTGATTGGAGACAACTTTCCCAGCGGGAAAACTCAATGAATCTTGGCTAATTATCCAGTATATGCTTTCTCTTTAGTCGACGGATCGCCTGCGGCATTGTCTGCACTGCCAGGCGATTTGGATGGTTAATAGTACCCTATATAATTAAAAATTAACCCACTGTTTATAACGTAGACTGTAAGTTCCATCTAATTGGAAACTCTTTTATGGAACAGTAAATGTCTTAAACCAGATTTAAGCCTCCGCTTTCCATCCGTCTGTCTGTCAGCGGGCTGTATTTCATAGTCATGAACCGTAATAGGTAAGAGTAGAAATTTTCAGTGTTTATTTCTACTGCCTCTTTAACTACAAATAATAAGAATTTCTTGTACGATGGTACAGAACCCTTTATGTACGATGCTCCACATACCCGCACGTCCCCCTCGCTCGCCCGCACCGGGTTAACGCGGGGGATGTGCGGGTGTGCGGTGCCATCACTCCCCGATTGCCATTTAAACCTGTCGCGTACTTATAGTATATACTCGCACCAACAATGACATGTCAATAATAGACCAAGTGATAGGGGATTTAGGTCATTCTCGGGTGTGAACTACATAATAGGGATAACAACATTTATCATCTAATACAAAGACCTTATCGCCCGTGTCCTTCCATCTTATATTATAGTCTTTAACCGTGTTACTGATTTTATTCATTCTAAGCACAAAAATGTGTCTGTCTGTTTGTCTCTATGTCAGTTCCATTTAACGACCCACCCGTGATTTTTACGTTTGGTTGAGTTGCATTCCAGAGACGGGCATAGGCTACAAGTTGGAGGACCAAATCCGATTCCTGGCTGTGTCTATTTTGAAATTTAAAATCTTAGAAATAATAATTTATCATCATCATCACCATTATCATTAATCATTATCAACCGATAGATCCCACTGCTGGACAAAGGCCACCTTGCAGGGAGTTCCACACGCCACAGTCTTTCGCCGCCTGAATACAGTGGCTGCTTGCGACTCGCATGACGTCTCTGTCCACCTAGTCCAGTCTTCCAACACCATTTGCCATTCTAGCACCTTAGGACTAACTCTTTATAACCTTTGGAATTTACAATTAGTAGGAGGCTTTGGCCATAGCCAGTTAACACTCAAAGACATGCTACTAACAGCCGTACTCGGAGTAACTTAATCGTTACTTAAGTTTAGTTAAAACGAGACAAAGTTATATCTCTCGCATAAATCTGTCTCGTTTTAAATTCATCTTAAGTAACGATTAGCGACTCTGAGTACGATAAGAGTGTAAGTCCTTTTTTACTAAGCTACTTCAATAGATGAGATCACAGTCAAATCCCTTGTCACAGAATAAAAATGTCCTTGAAAAGGGCTTCCACTCCAAATAAACAAAAAGCTTTTTATTTTTATAATTCACTATTTCATCCGCCCAGGCTATACGCGCTTCATTGGCCTTGTGGAATTACATGTCATAAAACATAGCAATAGGGAAGACGGGGCCTAAATAAAACATAAGCCCATACATTCTCGTTGTCGTATGAAAAACAGACACTAAAATCATGATATAAAGCCCATAAATAGTACTTTATATAACGCGCATTTGTTGTAAGCTACCTACTCTCAAATCCCTGAAGTGATAGTACAACCCGCGTGCCCCCTTTGCATGGAATTGTGGGTCAAAACGGAATCCTGAAATAAAACCCTTCATTTATCACTCTCTCTTTGAGTCACACTCCTCATTCCTCTTCCTCGGAGGTAGTAATTTCACGGAGAAGTAACAGAACTTCACAAATCAATTTGCACAAATTAAATTAATTTAATCAAGGATACTGGCAGGCAGGCAATATTCACCTACAAATATGGCCCCTTATAAGTAGTGCCAACACACTATATGCCAACTTAAAAATCAATAATAAAACTATGCTATTAGAGACTAAAAAATCGTTGACCATTACGACAGGTGTTCTTCACATACAAGTACTTACAAGCGCAATATTCAGATCAGTTTGCTGAATACGCAATTGACAAAGAACCTTTTAGACAGGAATATTACTTATATATTCTACTTTCACAAGATGTTCACTATTCAGAAAAGCAGAGGTAAATTGGGAAAATATGCTTTCTCGGGTATTATGTTAAAATACTCTTGAATTTGCTTTTCTATCAACGGATCATAAATTGTACCCACTCGACATAATCCTTTCGTCTGTTTCGGGTTAAGATGACCTTTATTTGTCATGGGTCCAATCCCTTTTCTTTGCACTCGTAAACAAAACCTATTTAATGAGGTCAAATCCGAGCAGGTGCGTAAACATTTTTTTCGACTCTTTTTTTAAAATTTTACGTTTTAGAGGAACCACAGGTACTTATACATAATTAGCTTATGCCCACGACTTCGTCCGCGTGGACTACACAAATTTCAAACCCCTTCATAGTAGCTATCTGCATGCCAAATTTCACCCCTATCCGTCCAGTAGTTTGAGCTGTGCGTTGATATATCAGTCAGTGACTGCCTAGTCATCTTTTATTTTTATATATTTGAGATATAACTATGCCAAATCACATCTAAGGTGTGGGATGCTTTATTGGCGTTCATGTTTCCTGCTCTTTCCACTATGACCTGAATACTTTCAAGGCAATAGTGAATAGACATCTTCTAGGCAAGCGCTCTCCAACCTAGACATCATCATTGCTTTTTATTAAGCATGAATGTCGACAAGTGCAAGCCCATCTCGCAAAAAAATATTTTTACAGCTTTAATAGGAAAAACCTCTATAAGTAGACACCAAGATGATTCATTAAAACGTGTTTCATTTTTAGGGTTCCGTAGCCAAATGGCAAAAAACGGAACCCTCATAGATTCGTCATGTCTGTCTATCTGTCTGTCTGTGTGTATGTCACAGCCACTTTTTTCCGAGACTATAAGAGCTTTACTGTTAAAACTTGGTAAGTAGATGTATTCTGTGAACCGCATTAAGATTTTTACACAAAATTAGAAAGTGTGTGTCCCCCCCCCGTGTCTTCTAAAATAAGAGAGTTCTTTCAAATGCGGAACTCAGATTAATGGTTCATCAAAACAAAATTTTCCTTGTTATAAAAATGCTTGATGTTTTGCTATAATAATTGCTTTCGTCATTAGGACATTTCTTTTAACTTTGGCTTTATTTTATGACACTTGTTAGGTGCTTGTTCATCGCAGTCACGTAATTTCATGAAGCTCGTGGAAACTAAATTGTTGCAGTCATCAGTGTTACAATCAAATAAAGACCTTCAAGGTAGACATTTAGATAACGGTTAAGTCGATAAATACAACTCTGTTTTCAAACTATACCAACTTGTGAGGAAACAGGGGAAAATGTATTTATAAGAATCAACCATTCAAAACATTAAGTTGTTTACCAAAAAAAGTTTCCTGCTTATCATTGTTTATTTCACTAATGGTCAACGCAAACAAAACAAATGGTAGCTAATTAAGCTCAAAGAGATACGAAGGAATAGAAAACCGTAATCAACAGAACTATTCTTAAAAATTTGTTGCCAACGCTGAAGCAACGATGATATTAAACATAACTATTTAACATACTAAGTCTATGCGTCAGGAATTATTCAAGAGCAAACAAAACCATAAAAAAACCACACTTACGCATTTATAATAATAGTAAGTAGTGAAGTTATCTATCAATGAGTTTTCTGTATCGGTTCATCAGTTCTAGATATTACCATCTAAGTACATAATTAAACTCATCAACTAACAAATACCTCTTTTAATATCAGTATAGATTACATTCTCACCTATTTTCCAAAGTTTCAACGACGAACTGAACGATGAACAGTGCACAGTTTGAGAATAACACTGCAGCAATCGAATGCCCCGTGTATAAATAAAGTGGGATGAACCGGGATTTATGTGTCTGAACCTATTAGCGCCGTGAGATGTAACAATATCGTTATTTCTGCTTATTCGATAAGCCTGTCATATTTCCTCATAAGTAATATGTGGTTCGAGATTAATGGTGTTTACATTATGTTTACTAAATAATAGATAGAAATGTAGCAATCAAATTGTAGACTTTCCGAAATTTGTCAGGTGTAATAATCATCATAACCGATCAACGTACACTACTGGACATCTAGGTCTCTTGTAGGGACTTCCCAACGCTACAGGCTTGAATCCAGCGGCTCCTTGTTACCCGTATGATGTCGTCTAATAGAGGGTATTGACAGTGGCGTGCAGGTCATAGAGGCATAAATGCACTGCTTACCCCAGTTGAATTGCTCAATGCATATTTTTCATAGTGACCTGCCAGTAAACAGGCTCCTACTTAACTAGTGCCTACCCTGGCTTCAAACCCTGTGCACGCCACTGGATATTGGTAATAAAACTTAGCGTTTCTTATTTTTTCCTCAGGAAATTTCAAATTGCCCGGCACTTGCCAAACTTGTTGCATGTTTAAATTGAAAGTGCCACTTTTCATTATTTTTGAAGAGGCTTTTGCTACAACTTAGAACTCTGACTGGGGATTACTCAATATAATATGCTACACGCGTTTATTGTGCTGAAGAAGAAAAGAAAAATAGAAAAAGAAAATAAAGACACAACACTTCAAGAGATCTTGAATACCCCACGACGAGTAATACACCCTACTCCACAAAAACGATTTCACTTGACCCTCTCTCTGTAGAGCCTTATAAATCCTTGTTAGGGTTAAGTGTACTCAACGAGATCCAATTTTTTAAATGCATATCTTGCTTTCGATTTCGAATACTTATAGAAGACGATCTACGATCAAATTTTGTGGATCTATCCATATGGAATCTAAGTATATAAAAAGAAAAAGTGACTGACTGACTAACTGACTGACTGATCTATCAACGCACAGCAAACTACTGGACGGATCGGGCTGAGATTTGGCATGCAGATAGCTGTTATAGACATCCGCTAAGAAAGGATTTTTGAAAATTCAACCCCTAAGGGGTGAAATAGGGGGTTGAAATTAATTGTGTAGCCCAGCCCACGCGGACCGGTGACGCCGACGAAATCGCGAGCATAAGCTTTATCAATATAGGTATTTAAAATTTATATAACACGGAATTTTTATTTTTATTCTCCTAAAAGTTAGCCCTTGATTGCGATTGTACTGAATGATGTTAAGTGGTGATGATATATAAGATGGAAGTAGGTTAACCTAGAAGGGGTAGATACGACAGTTTTAATATAACCAATATTACTTAATAGTAGACATGTGTCCGCTATAGCTTAACTTAACTGAAAACCGCTGCCATGCCTTTAGCGTACCATAGCGTTATTGTCGTAGCTAGCAACGGTTAACAGATATCATCTATGACGAACCACCTGACAACGCAACGCTGCCAACTGGCAACTGACAATGCATTGTTTGGTTTTTTGGTAACTAGAAACGCAATAATTATGCCTTCTCTTTCTTTCTTTGACTGAAAGCTGAGAAGGAGCGGTTATTGGCTAATGGCTATTGGCTAATGGCTACCGGCTTAGTAACTTAACTAAGAACATTTCACGAAAATTGATAAACCAAAAACGACCTTATGTCTATTACACTAAGGCGCTAATTTGTTTGGTTAACTGTTCAAGTACTTGTCCATTAAGGTTTGATCTATCAAGCTTATTACAGTTAAGCCTTAGACTAATAAAAATAAGGTCGTTTTTCGTTTGTCAATCTTTGTGAAATGTTGTTGGTTAACTTGACTGTGGCAAACTATCCGTGCAAGCGTCCAATATAGTTTGACCTCAATGATCATGATAATTAAACTTTGCTGATATGAACTTAAGGTTGTGATTACTTCACGATTTTCATGAAAGTAAAATTGGTTTTATTTTAGTGAAATATGCGCGCGCAGATCAGGTGGTGTTACGGCGCGTTTGTTTGTTTTGACTTTTGATGAAAGTTTTAATACCTAATTAGATAGTTTGAGCGGTGTTTGTATTCAGTAAATACTAAAGTTTTGTCTTGAGATATTGCTTTGTTTTATTTAGGTAGCTTTTGCCTGTAGTGTGGGTGATATTGACGATTGACTATAATTTGTAAATAACTTAGTAGGTGTATAAAATTGTAAAAAGGTGTTAAGATAAAAAATAAAGTTTTAATAGTTTTAGGTACTTAAGTGATATAATTAGTGTTGTACAAAACTTTGATTAAACGTTTTTGAAAATTGTGCTAGTCCTAAGCCTAGAAAAGCATGAAGGGAAATCGTCAATATTATTCTAATGCACTTACACGACTTGAAACTTTAGCCATACCTACAGACGGATTCGATACGGCAGCTAACTAAGTTACTACTTACTACAAACAAAAACGGTGCGCATATTAAATTAGTTGAAACACAGCTTTGATACCGATACTAGGCAACTGTTATCAATAGCGCTATTGTAACTAAATAGCGGTTTAATAACCGTGGCCAGAAATAGCCAATAACGCCCATCTTTACTTAATAGCCCTAATCGTTGTGACTGTGACATCGTACCAGAACGTTACATCACTTGGCAGCAAAACTTTGCTGGTAAAATATAGTCATTGTAGAAGTCTCCCACTTCTAACAATTACTAATATACTCAATATTCCCAATTAGATAAGGCTAGCTTTAAGTTTTATTGGGCAACGAACGAACGTGGGCAAAGGTACGCAGACCAGCGATGTATCGCTACAGTATCGCTGCAAAAAGTCGCTGTAAGCGATGACTCTATAACAGTACAGAGGTTATCTCCAACAGCGATTCTGAATGTCCAAAGTTTGATATCTTTATTATTATAAACAACATAAATTAATCCCATAGCAGCTATTAAGTTGCTTAGAAACTTCACCACGATATCAAATACGTGGCCCTTTGGACCATTTAAATGTAAGTCGTTATGACTTTATTCACTCCTTATTGAGTTACTTTTTTCTTCGTTTTAATATTAACCTGGCGAACTTTGTTCCGCCTAACAGTCGATTCAAATTTTTTAAATTTTTCTCTCCGTAAGAACCATTCTCGTACTTCAAGGAATATTATAAAAAAGAATTAGCGAAATCGGTTCAGCTGTTCTCGAGATTTGCCCAACACCAACACATTTAGTGATTCATTTTTATATTATAGAAGATTTTACTCCAGAAAAGTTACAAATCCAAAGTAGGCAAAAGAAAAAAACATGTTGATAAGTTGCCTACAGCAAGTACTAGTGCAGTAAACTACTGCAGCCGTGATGGTAACAAAACCTATGGAAACCTTACATATTTATTCCTTTTTCGAAATTTACTGTCCTTTAAGTTAAGTGGGCCTCAAGTTTCAACCCAAAATTGTCGAAAGGGCTCACTCGTTTCACGTTTCGTTAGCTCCACAAAAGCAAATGCGAAAGAAAAATGTTAGCACAATGGCAAAAGGCACCATTTATCAATTTACCTTCGCCTTCCTTGAATAGAGCCTTCGAAAGGTTCTTTGTCAAATGCGAATTCAAAACGGGGATATCAAACCGGTATCACAGGATGTATGAGTATTTATTTTGAATTTTGCATTGAGTTTTTTTTCGATAATATTATAAAGAAAATGAATACAAGTACACCAGATAATGCTCGTGACTTAATCCGCGTGAATTTAAATTCTCTCTTTGATTTTTGGGGATAAAAAGCAGCCTATCCGCGTCCAGGGATGCAAGTTATCTATGTACTAAATAGATGATTTAGGTTAGGATAGATAGGTTAGGACGTCCGCCTCCTAATCGGAGATTGGGTTTTTGATTCCGGGCATATACCTCTAACTTTTCGGAAGTTATTGCATTTTTAAGTAATTAAAATATCACACGGGGAAGGAAAAAATCGTGAGGAAACCTGCATGCCCGAGAGTTCTCAATGGTGTTTGAGGTCTGCCAATCCGCACTAGGGCAGCGTGGTAGACTAGGGCCAAAACCCTTCTCTCTCTGAGAGGAGAGTGCTCTTAGTGAGCTGGCCATGGGTTGATCATGATGAAATAGATGATGCCCGACATTTCGTCAGCATCGATTAGGTTGTTTAAAAATCCCATGGGAGCTTTTCGATTTTGCAAAATAAAAAGTAGTCTATATATTTATTATTAATTATAATTTAATTCGTCAAAATCAGATAAACAAATGGACCGATTTTGATGAAATTTGGTACAGAGATATTCACAACCTGGGGGTTTATTCTGGAAAATTAAATGGTTCCCTCGGGATTTTCAAAACCTAAATCCAGGCGGCAAAAGTCGTGCGAATCATCTAGTAATACTTAATTTTATTTTCGGTTCGGTGACTTAATTAAGATTCCACCGAGAAAAATAATACTCATGATATTTTCAAAGGTAAATAAGGCTTGCTGTAAGTATATTTTTACGCTAAAGGTTTTCCTGAACTAAATGTTGCGTATAATTTAACGACCACGAGGCTCCGAACATTTTCATTGGGAGCATAAAGTTGATTGGTGTTTCATTTCTTTAGAAATAAGATGCCCATTATTATCTTCTTTTACAAGCTTCAGTTTAGCTTTACGTAGCTGTAAGAATTATTTGAGGAACTACCGATAAAAATTACAGTATTTTAGCGAGTTTGTATGCATATAAATAAATTTTAATAAATTTATTCTTTCTGTTTATTCATAATCATCATCATATCAACCCATTGCCGACCTACTACTGAGAACGGGGCTCCTCTCAGATTGAAAAGGGCTTAAGTCATAGTCTATCACGCTGGCCACGAATGGATTTGCAAACTTTATACAACTTTGAGAACACTATGAAGATCTCTCAGGCATACTGGTTTTTCTTAATTTCAGTTTATTATTAGCATTTTACTAGGCATCAATTTGAAAAAGCTCAATTAGTATGATATTGTATGATGTAAGTTAGCCAGAGAGTAAATGGCCAGATCCTAACCAAAATTTTTGCTTACACTCAATCGTTTTTTAAAAACTCTCTTTTCTTCTTCCTTCCTCCTTCTTCTTTGTCCTAGAGCCATTAGTATTCAATTTTCTCACTATTTTTTACTTTATAAGTAAATTCGTAACTTGACGTCCGAATTGAATTTCCGTGTTTTCATTTTACTCTTTTGTCTGTGTTTAGTATGAGATTTTGCATATCACCAACGCACAACATTGATAGATTCGAGTATCCTAAATGAATGCTTAACACCCTTGAGTTAAAGTCAAAAATTCAGTAACATCAATTTAAACGCAGTTTCCGCTTAGATCACTGGATAAATAAGTGTATGGACAAACTTAAGCTTTAAATGTTACGGTCCATTTTACTTTATGCTTAAATTCTATTATCAACATTCATTATTATGAAATTTTATAACATCATCATCATCATCATCATCAACCAATAGACGTCCACTGCTGGACATAGGTCTCTTGTAGGCACTTCCACACGCCACGGTCTTGTGCCGCCTGAATCCAGCGGCTCCCTGCGACTCGTCTGATGTCGTCCGTCCACCTAGTGGAGGGTCTTCCGACGCTGCGTCTTCCGGTGCGGAAATTTTATATCTCACTATGTAAAATCTCATTTGAAACCAACTGCACTCCCATGGGTTGGATTCAGTACGCTATCATAGTTCTATAGCTTAAATAAATGGGTTAAGGGGTTTCGGTATTCATTTCGGCGTGTCCTTCAATTTTACGGCAATTTCCTGGAGTTGTTCCACTTTGTTGATTGCTGATCTTTTTTCCGGTACGAGATTGTTTTGCGTCGACGTCGTACCATTTAAAGATTTTTGTTTTAAATGTTATGTTCGATATTCCCCGGAAATGTAGAACAAAACGATTTACACCTCATTCCTAGTCCTATGCCTCGTGTTTTTTCCATTACTTTCTCGTGAAAAAATTGAGAGAATGCTTACGTTTACACTTGTACGCTTATCGCAAACAATCGATATCAATAATAATTATTTAAAAACATGTTTTTACAATAATTAAATCCCTACATTTAAGTAGATGATGACCGTGACTCATCTGCGAGGATTTAGGTTTTAAAAATCCCGGGGGAACTCTTTGATTGATCGGTTGGTTATACAATACTGCTTCACTGAGCGATATAAAATTAATGTTTCGTGGCAAAGGCAAATGTGAAAAGAGGTGGCTTACAATCAGGGATTGAAAGTTAGCGAATCACCCGGTACGCCGCTGGTCTGTATGCCTTTATCTATATCCATGCAAAAATTCACGTCGATTCGTCACTTCATTCCGGGGTAATTGACAAACTAATAAAGAAAAATGTCAAAGAACATTTTATAATACTTTTTAGTACAAGATCTCGTAGGATAAAGATATTGAATTTTATACTTAAGTTATAAGCAAGTTATAGTCACAAAACTGCAGAAATCACGACATAGCAAGCCTATGTTAAAACTAAATGGCTTGCTAAATCATAAGGATTAACAGCGTGTTTTGGCGCCTTAATGCTGAACAAACCATCTAACTTAAGCCAAATTGCCTCCTTCCGAAGATATATATGAGTATGTGAGGATTTTGTCATTGACCCAGAAAATCTTAACACAATTTAGCGTGTATTCTAAAAACTGACGCTTTCAATTTCTAAATGCTGACGCATTATAAATTTAAACTAAAGTATAGATATAAACTAAAGTATATATAAGATATAGATAATATATAATCACTACCCATGTTATAAATGCGAAAGTGTGTTTGTTTGTTGGTGTGTACTTCAATCACGTCGCAACGATCAAGCCACGGATTGACGTAATTTTTTAGCATATCTCTATATCTAAAAATGAATCGCTGAATGTGTTGCTGATCGCAAATCTCGAGAACATGAGATGGTCACTCATAATAGCACCAAATTTATGAGCGTGTGATACACGAATCTATGGCGTTCTCAAAACTAAGGCAATAAATCTAAAACAAAGAAAAAAATAAAAGGCGACCATAAATTTTAAATACAGCAAAAACAAATTATCGAAGTTAGAGAGTGCGTTTGTTAATAAAACCGTCAAGAAATGCGTGATTTATTTTAAAATTTCTGGCTAAACACGGCAAAAACTAATACTAAATGGCAACCATATGTCTGGGGACAAATAACAGGCGACAAGTATCTGCGAACTAATGTGGACAGATTTTTGGAGGTGGGGCCTGGAACGCAATTTTGTTTTCGGCCAATAGGGTAATTTTGTGCGCAAGAGGAGACCAATCAGAGAACCGTACTCCCCTGTGTGTTTTTGGTTTACAGAGAACTGTGGGCGTGACGAAACACGACCACGGGGACCTTTAAGGAGAACTGGAAAAAGAACGGGAGACAGTCAAGGCAGGATTTCGGCTCGGGTCGGAAGTACAAATCCCAGCGCGAACCTCGCGACCTCGTCCATTCGAGATATTTTGAGCTTCCTTTGCAAAATTGGAGTGTAGATTAAAATTATAGTATAGTGTATTGTTAAAATTTGTCCTGAGAAATAAGATAAGGTTATAGAGACAGTGTGTTCGGGCCAGCGGCGGTTTAATGGTGAAGTACCCAGATTATTATATTTAGTGTAAATTTTGAAAGTAGTTCCACAACTTTTAAGCTTATAAAATTGATTAACCGGTATACCTAGAAGAAATAGATCTAGAAAATAATCTAGAAGACCAATATCATGC
This sequence comes from Maniola hyperantus, assembly GCF_902806685.2. NCBI lineage: Eukaryota > Metazoa > Arthropoda > Insecta > Lepidoptera > Nymphalidae > Maniola > Maniola hyperantus. The sequence goes on along the minus strand of NC_048545.1, from coordinate 11,037,967 downwards.
TAGACGTAGACAATGGTCTCAACCCTGGGCTTGGATGGAGTGGACCACGGGTTTAGCGTGTGAAAATTTCATATTATACCTAATCACCGCATTGTGTATGCATAGTCGCGAGAAGTGGGGGCGCATTGTGAACCTCGCGAGTAGGTTTAAATTAGAAAGAATATACCGAAGTGTTTTAACTAGACAAGTTGTGTAACTAGGTCAGATGTATTTAGAATAAATACTTGTGCTAGATTATGTATATAACCGTGTGTACAGTGTGTATTTAACTCTAATTCGTTTTTAGGAATAAAATTTAAGAAATCTCTCTTAAATTTTATGACATATTATGTGTGTAATTGATTGTGAAATAAACTGCGCGGCCGTAAGGGTTTTTAAAGTTTAAATGTTCGCTTTTCCCTTCTAAATAGGCTGGCTTAGGAAGCGAACATTTGGCGGATTTTAAATGTAACAAACACATTTAAAATTCCGTCTAAATCACAATAACAGTTTCTTTTTTTCTAAAAATACTCAATTGTGAGAGTAAATAAACAACTTATTTACCAGAAATAAAAGCATTTGAGTATAAATATCATCTTTTATTTGTCACATCTTACTTTCTTTAGACATTTAATAATGGAGCTCAAATAATCGGTCGACCTGTGTGTATTCAAAAATGCCGTAGATACATGGTTCCATGTGTCGGACTCCAATATTAAATCTCTCATATTACCTATATCACGACTCTTACTATTAAGTAAAGTTCAGGCTAGTTTTTTTTCAGCAGTACACCGAATTCACAATAATAGCTCTTACCTAGCAATAAATAAGAAATAGAATAAAGTTGGCAGACTAACGCAGTCAGATGGAACGCCTCTTGTCAAAAATACACATTGACTTGTTGAGCAAATTCACACAAATATTTTGGATAATGTGGTGTGTTTTGAACTATCAGCTACCACGATACCATCACCATCATCATGAGCAACCCTCGCCGGCTCACTACTGAGCGCGGGCTCCATAGAGAACTCTCAGGTTGCGGTTTACCTCACGATGTTTTCTCTCTACGGTGAACCAAGTGATATTTAATTAAGTTGAATACATACAACTACGAAAGGCTAAAGGTATTTGTCGAGTTCGAGCCATCGAACTTCGAGTAGATGGCAGACGTTTTAACATTTAGGATATCACGACGTATAAACAGTATGCTGTGAAGGGGAACGAGCATCTTCGGGTAACGGGACAATGGGTAAACAATAGAGCAGGTACAGACCTTTTTTTTTCTTGTGTCTTTTCTTTTGCACCGAACTTCGGGGCAAATGTGGCTGGCGAACTGTGTGACACACGAGGCATTATTTTGGAAGTAATTAATTTGATACGTCCGACGTATAAAAGTCTGGTTTTCCCCAGACTAAAGGCACACGGTTGATTCTGGCGGCATCCGGCGGTGACGAATCGGGCACACTCATACATGCCATGTCTTATCCGGCTGGACTACCCGAACGATAGGTTGGCCAACCTATTACATAAGTGAACAAATATATACATATATACAAATGCCATGGTACTGAGGCTAGCTTCCGAGCTCATAAAAATAACCTTGCTCCCATACAAGGCAATTGAACGCTTCGTAGCGAAAAGGGTAGTCAGCCGAGGCCTCGATAACAATGGATAAAGGCTAGTTTCTAGCGTAGGGACTCCCCCTGCCTTAAGACTCGTCAGTCGGTTTAAAGTGATGGCCCAATCTGGCTAAATACACATGCCAACTGATTTTCCTCACTACCAGGTCGTTCTAAAACTAGCTGATCTCTCTCCCAAAGGGACATTTTGAGAAGTCAAATGACTCAAAATAGTAGAATCAATTGGAAAAAGCTTCATGAGCAAACTCGCGAAAACCTGGTAGAAGGTCAAGATGTCCATGTGTCCGCCCAACGCAATGTGCCTGGCAGATTAAATTTGCCACACGTGAGATAACATGTTATTCCGAATGCCAACAGTGTCCCTAAGTTCAGCCTAGCTATTTTGTTAAATTTCCTCTCTATATAGCCGATCATTGAAAGAAGCAGAGACGATCACCGTACCATCACAAACAGCTGAACCGATTTTGCTAATTTTTTTTTATAATATTTCTTAAAGTACGAGGATGGTTCTGACGGAGAGAATAATTAAAAAAAAAACCCTGAAACAGAATCGACTGTTAGGCGGTACGAAGTTCGCCGGGGCAGCTAGTATATAATAATAATTAGAGAACTGATATAATATATATCAGCGAATATGAACCCTGATACGTTTCTAGGACACAAACTTTAGCCTAAAATATTCCGCCAAAGTCAAATAACATCTAATAGTGCACATACAAATTTCTCTAAACCTCATATCACGGCAACGAAACGTAATAAAACTTTAAGTCGGTGTATCGTATTACTGGCAACGGGCCAGTGGGAGAAGTTCGGTCCTCGTGTTATAGGAAGTACAGGTAGTTTACCCATGACAGCAGACTACCGACATGTTGCTGAGCAAAAAGTATTTTTATATTTTTACACACTTTTTGTATGGAACAACCATATCGCAAGGTAAACATTTATATCGATGCAAAAAACCGACTTCATCAAATTATTTATTAAGTAGTATAATGTGAATAGATTATTGATATTATGTGCAGAAGATGATGACTTCAACAAAAATGTGAACCATTGTGACTAATGTAGTTTTTTTATGACAACAAAAAATAATAATTTCGACTAATTTTTGTCGCCCTTCCCAGTTTAACTATTGTTTTTGCGCATGGTTAAGCAGCTGAGATAAGAATCTAGCTTTGAGAGTCACGTAAGCATCTCACATTATACTCAGCCTTTTTTTCATATTAGTACAGTAGTTATGCAGTCGTAATGCTTATAATGCAAAGTTGGTTTAAATTGATTCATAGGTGTTTGACCTATTTACAGACTAACTTTACAGTTTTATAAAAGTACCTACTTATACAGCAATAAATTATTCATTTCCTACATTTATATTAATAATAATAATAATAAATACACTTCATTTGCACAACCACAAGGAGGATTACATTAAAGAATAAAAAACACAGACTTATTATTGTGTATTTCGCCGCGACAGGAAGATGTAAAACAAAAAGTCGCTTGTGTGATTATTACCTAAAATAGTATATTCTAGCGTAGTTCAGAATGGCTTGGCCAAGAATTTCTAATGTTTGTGCATCTACTTTGTAATGGCGACGTTGTTTGTCTATAAAACTGTCTATTTTGACGACCACTCTAGCGTCTGTTTAGTGTTTACGTTGCATTGTAACAATACTTTCCATTTTATGAGGCCTTGTCAAATACTCTGGTAAAAATAGCATAATATATCTATCTAAATACCTATATGAAAGAAAAGGTGACTGACTGATCTATCAACGCACACCTCAAACCACTGGACGGATCGGGCATACAGAACGCTATTATGACGTAGACATCCGCTAAGAAAGGATGAAGTGAAACAGGGGTTTGAAAGTGTAGACCACGCGGACGAAGTCACGAGCGTAAGCTAGTACTTTTATAAACATGCTCTAGAAAAGTTGAAATGAAAATAATTTAGCAAGGATTTTATCTAAAATGTTCGCGCATTGTAAAAACATTGTGACTAAGCGACGTAAGATATAAAATTTAATGCATTCTAAAATTATACGGTGTATTCTTCAACTTAGGAGGATTTTAAAAACGTTGAGAAAATGTTAAGAGAATTTTTAAACACCATTTTTCATGTCGGTCATTTAAGATTAATAGATGTAAAAATTGTACACCCACGAAATAGAATATTTAAGCTCCATTAGGGTACTTTGTGAGTGGTAGAGACGATTTTGGTTTAATCAGTGAGGATTATCTCAGTGGTCAGTGCTTTAATTTGAAATGTATAAAATGTAATCTCTCTATTTTATCTTCCTATATTTAGGGTTCCATACCTCAAAAAGAAAAAGGAACCCTTATAGGATCACTTTGTTGTCTGTCTGTCCGTCTGTCCGTCGTGTCTGTTAAGAAAATCTATAGGGTAGTCAAGTGGGGTATCATATGAAAGGTCTTCACCTGTGCATTCTAAAACAGATTTTTATTAATTTTTATGCATCATAGTTTTTGAATTATCGTGCAAAAAGTCGAAAAAATACGACTGTAGTACGGAACCCTCAATATGCGCCTGATTCGCACTTGGCCGGTTTTTTTAAATGTACTTATGTACATCGAATATTTTAAGGTTTCTGGACCAATTTGCAAATTTTTTTTCCTTTTGAGGTAAGGAACCCTATAAAATACCTTCCATGGACTACGAGAGGGATTATTATTATTATTATTATTTGTTCCATAGCTTTTCGCACTAAAATACTAATGATGTTATAACATTAAATTAGCATGCTCATAATATTAGTTATTATTGTGTTTGCTAACACCCAGTGTTGTTAGACTATAAATAATATTAGTTATAGACAGCTGTAGTTAACTAGTGTTTATTGAAATGGAATATTGTATTTCAATTTCATGCTACAGCTCTTAAAGATAGTAGTTACCTTTACACATTATCAAAATATAGCTACAACTAGCTTATGCTCGCCACTTCGTCCGCGTGGACTACACAAATTTCAAACCCCTAGTTCACACCCTTAGGGGTTGAATTATCAAAAATCCTTTCTTAGCGGATGCCTACGTCATAATAGCTATCTGCATACCAAATTTCAGCCGGATCCGTCCAGTAGTTTGAACTGTGCGTTGATAGATCAGTCAGTCATTCAGTCAGTCAGTCGGTCAGTCAGTCAGTCAGTCAGTCAGTCACCTTTTCCTTTTATATATTTAGATACGCGGCAGAAAATAATGAACATCGGCCTTTAGGATGACATTTCGGCTTTGTAGAGCGTTGTCACTGTCGCTAATCCTATGGTGCTGCAAAATGTTCATGGGTGGCGGTTATCATTTAAAACCGCCTACTCGTTTGCTCGCTTTATAATTAAACAAAACCCATATTATAAATACGAAAGTGTGTTTGTTTGTTGGTTTGTTGGTTTGCCCTTCAATCACGTCGCAAAGGAGCAACGGATTGACGTGTTTTTTGTATGGGTATAGTTAAAGACCTGGAGAATGGCATAGGCTACTTTTTATTCCGGAATATCAAAGAATTCCCACGGGATATTTTGAAACCTAAATCCACGTGGATGAAGTTAAATTTGCTCTAGTAATGCGCGCAAATATTTATACGTACCTACAATATGCCATTAAATTGAATATTTGAAAAGAGCAACCACCGAGTTTCTCGCTGGTTCTTCTCGGAAGAAAGGGCAATCCGAACCATTGGTAAAATCTTCCAACGATTCAAAAACAATTATATTTATAAACATTAAAGTCGGTTGAGGTTACATTCGAAATCGTCGAGGTAAGTACTAAAATATTTCGGTGACCCGCCGAGTCCACTTGAATCGACCTTACCTACTTCCCTAGATTCCAGGCGCTTTGATATTGAAGTCTCTTTCAGATATAAGTATACTATACCTTGTTAGTTACGTTGCAACATTAAGATGTACTTACTCTAGATTCTATTTTTGGCTAGCTTTAATCTTAACCTAAACCCCTTACTTCGCTGGCTCAGTGACCAAAAGAAATATGAAAATACTAGATGTAGCCCACGACTTTGTCCGCGTGGATTTAGGTTTTTTAAAAATCCCGTGGGATTTAACTGTTTGCTTTTATGCGATAAAAAGTTGCATATGTCAATTTTTGGGACGCAATAGCTTCCTAGGTAGCCCTTGCTGTACCAAATTTCATATTAATCATTTCACTTTAAAAGACGCTTTAAATTAACCTTTTATGGATTTAGAAAATTAATTATTTTATCTTTTGGGTAGGTATCATAATAATAATTTTAGCTTGATTTCAAGTAGCTTATAAAATTCATTACAAATTTTGTAAAATACGCGGGGCGGATCTATTTACTTCTAGTGCTTCTACTATAATATTGTGGTTTTGAGCTTCTTATTGCTTACTAAAGCGGTGATAGCCTAGTGGTTAAGACGTCGAATTCCTATTTAAAACATCCGGTGTTGGATCCCGGGCACGCACCTCTAACTTTTCGGAGTAAAGTTGCGTTTTAAGCAATAAAATATCAATGCTTTAATGGGAAGGAAAACATCGTGAGGAAACCTACATGCCTGAGAGTTCTCCATGTTCTTAAAGTGTGAATTATCTAATTATCTAAAAAGCTAATCCACACTTGGCTAGTGTGGTAGACTATGGCCAAACCATATAATTCGAAGAGAAGATCCGTGTTCAGTAGTGAACTGGCGATGGGTTGATAAGTTTCTTTAAAAAAAACAGAAAGTCATTAAAAGAGATACAGTATCAATTTAGTCACAAAGTCATCTATTCAGTAAAATATAGGTAAGTAGAATAGGTTGAAATACTAAAACGTGCTCATAATACAAGCACTAGATAGGTCTATAGGCGGCAGGATTCACTCCGCACCTGAAGAATAAACAAACTGGGCTCAACAGGATCGGAAATTCTGTTTTCCACACGAATATGGCGTTAAGGAATCCTCTTAGAGCCATAGAAAACACGTTTATGAACAAAACTAGCTTATGCTCGCAACTTTGTCCGCGTGGACTACACAAATTTCAAACCCATATATTCACCCCCTTAGGGGTTTAACTTTCAAAAATCCTTTCTTAGTGGATGCCTACGTCATAATAGCTATCTGCATGCCAAATTTCAGCCTAATCCGTCCAGTAGTTTGAGCTGTGCGTTGATAGATCTGTCAGTCAGTCAATCCTTTTATATATTTAGAAGATTAAGATAAAAGATTAAAATTAATAAAGATTAATTAATAAAGTAGGTGTAGTATATGATTCAGCTAATCATTCAGGTCGTTATTACTACTTTCTCTCTGTGTCGTACTTTGCGTTGCTGAAAGTCCTGTTCCCTTTCCATTAATGACATAATAGTAGTAGTTTTCGTGAGATAATACTGCGGTGGGTTTTCAGATCCTTCCGCAATCAACAGATTTAGATTTTGAAATAATGATACTAAAACGTGCTACAATACAGGCTACAATACAATACTAGATAGGTCCATAGGCGGCAGGATTCACTCCGCACCTGAATCATAAACGAACTAGCCTTAACAGGACGGGAAATTCTTTTTTCCACACGAATACGGCGATAAGAAATCCTCTTAGACCCATTGGAAACACGCTTGGGAACAAAATTAAATAAAGTTGATCTATTTGGCGTAGGTACGTAGTTGATCATTACTGTTGATAGTTTTATTGTAGGTACACTATCTCAAAGTAAAACTAAATTAACAGGTCTAGGAAAGCTATTTTATCCAGAAGTAATCTCAAAATACACTTACAGAGAAAACAATATATTTTAAATATTGTTGTTTGGCAATCAGACGCCGATACAATTAAATTTAAAGATCTAACTACATCCATACTAATATTATAAATGCGAAAGTGTCTGTCTGCTAGCCTTTCACGGTCCATCCGTTCAACCGATTTTGACGAAATTTGGTACAAAGATAGCTTGCATCCTGGGGAGGGACTTTTTATAAGCTACTTTTCATACATCCCGGAAAATCGAAGAGTTCCCACAGGATTTTGAAAAACCAAAATCATCTAGTATAAAATATAAATTCTCCAAGTTACCTCTCGCTTTTAAAATTAGCTGCGAGGAAAGGCTAGTTAAAAATAAATGTAAAAATTACAAAACCGCGTATTCCACAATGAAAATCAAACAAATAAGGAACCGCAGCAATGTTTCCTGTTAAAAGCGCCTTTTGGAACGGAAAATAAATACAGAATACTATTAAAAGGACACCCGTAACCCAATTTGATTACTCCGCCACTTCGCTTCACACCGTTTTTTTTTTAAATAAGAAAAAGACCTCACTCCTAAAATTACGGGCAAACGAGAGCTTTCAAAAGCCCGGTAAATTTCTACAGTTGATATTTCATACATTAAATTCCAGTAAAAGAAAGTAGAGATTTCGTTTTGACCGCTTTGTATTATTCCATTTACTGGATCCAGTACTGAAAACGACCTATGTCCAGCAGTGGACGTCACCAGACCAGACTATGAGACACAAGTCCCAAATTGCCCCTGCCGGGAATTGAGACATAAACCTCCCACTTAGACCACTAAAACCATAGAGCGATCATAGACTGCGTTAGGGATCCAAAAAAATGGGACATCTAAACGAATCCTGTTATGCAAAACTGAAAATAGACTTTTTACACTGTATTTCTCAATTTGATCATCATCATCATAACCAACTCATCGCCGGCCCACACAAAATGAGAAGATTTTGGCCATGGTCCACCACGCAGGCCAGGTGCAGATTGGCAGACTGATTTGATCACTGGGCTGAAATTTTGCTGAATTAAGCTTCCAGCAAGGCAAAAAAAAGGTACCTACGCTAAAAGTGATGTAAACAAATGAACGTACTTCGAAACTGCGAAACAATGCATGACATCCGGCCAGTAAGCTTTCGATGCAGGTAGAGACATATCATTTCGTGGTTGAGTAGGTATTTATTGATATTATAATCACGTAAAATAATTCATTATATTTTAACGTACGGTCAACCAAAGCCCAGGGATAATGGGATAATAATTGTATTTTCCATGCCCACTGAATTATGGTAATTGCCAAATTTGTATTTTGCTATGTGTTTAAATTTAATTTATGAAAATTTCCTTCTACACTTTTAACTGTGCAATCAAATAATAATTATGAAATATTGTTAAATCATTTACAAACGACAAAACAAAAAGTTCATTAAAAATCTGTGGTTATAACAACATCGATTAAATTATTTAGCCGCAAAGCAAAAGATATAGCATCTAAACTAGCCAATAAAGCTTATTTCAAACTACGGGATATTAATTATATAATAGTCCAATTTCTAGAGTAAAAATGTTTAGTGCAAATGTTGGGAACGCTAATATTGACCGGACTGTAATATAATTTATATCCTGTAGTGTGAAAATAAGTTTTAATAGTAACTAGCTTATGCTCGCGACTTCGTCCGCGTGGACTACAAAATTTCGAAACCCTATTTCACCCCCTTAGGAGTTGAATTTTCAAAAATCCTTTCTTAGCGGATGCCTACGTCATAATAGCTATCTGCATGCCAAATTTCAGCCCGATCCGTCCAGTAGTTTGAGCTGTGCGTTGATAGATCAGTCAGTCATTTAGTATTTACTCTAATTAAAGCGATGTTCTCATCGTTCCAGTAGATTACTTCTAAAATGCAACAGCAGCTTAAATATTATTGGCTATACGATTTAATGATACTTTCGCTAAATCTGTAAACTCTGACTACTCTACCATACCCAGATCCATAAAAAGGTAATAAAAATCAGCTATAGTCTATAGTCTATCGTGTCTGAGTTTTATAGCGCAAAATAAACTTTTAAAAATTTACGACTTATAAACGTGAAATTGTTAAAAAGCGTATTTGGTGCCAGCTAGATGTCGACCAAAAATAACCGAGCACATAATATGTACGTTCATTCTAAAATAACCATTGGTTAATAGGTACTAATTAAAATTAAAAACCGGCCAAGTGCGAGTCAGGCTCGCGCAATGAGGGTTCCGTACTACAGTCGTATATTTTCGATATTTTGCACGATAATTCAAAAACTATGATGCATAAAAATAAATGTCTTTTGTGATGTCGACTAACCTTTTTGCTATTTCCTTAAACAGTCTTATAGCGCTATGGACCCCACGGACCAAGGGTCTCGACACCGAATGGGATAAAATCATAATCGGAGCCTAGACCCCTGTATTTGCATGTTTTGGCTTTTTCAGCCGCTTCACATGCCGCACCAGCTCTGTTGTTGGTTCCATGTAGATGGGAAGGGGCCAGCGTGTCTGAACAGGTTGCATCCCATACCAGCACCCGGTCCACCAAGAATTAAGTAATATTGTTTCCACCTATTTCTATTCGTGACTGTTTTCATGAAGATGTAGAATTAGTAGAATAATTGAGCTACATCAGCTAGTTTGCTTCCGCTAGTCCGCTTTCGTTGTAAAAACCGTGTTATAACGAATTTATATGGCAGTTAAAAGATCTGTGTAAAATAGTTCTTCCCGTGGAACAACTTTCTACTTTGCTAACTTTTAAAGTATTCCATATTATAGTAGTGTCTACGTCTATACCGTACTCTTTCCCTCCAAAATGTTCTACGACAAAAGTCCATTTGGCATGAATGTGCCACGTCGAATTTGCTACCGTAAATGGCAGGTTTCGAATCAGAAGTAACATCAGTACACTTAGAACGAGTTTACACGCTTCGATAAAGTTGATAGATTTCAAGCATCGTATTCTATGATTTTATTTTATTTTATTCAGATACAAGTTAGCTCTTGAGTGCAATCTTACCTGGTGATAAGCAATGATGCAGTCTAAGAAGGAAGCAGGCTAACCTGGAAGGGGTATGGCAGTTTTATTAAACCCATACCCTTTTGGTTTCTAGGTCGTCAAGGACCTAGATAGATAGATTTTTATTTCTAAAAGTTTCCGCTGGCGTAGATGAATGCATAAATTCAAGCCAATGTATAATTTAAAACAAAGCCGTTTAGGTCAATTTTATTTTGATCTTATACTATTTTGATACCTGAAATGGCTCAATTTTGTCGATGTGCGAACTCGTACTAAGTCTACAGAATTGAAAAGTTTCTAGCAAACTAAAATACCTACTCAATGCTGTGCGAGCGTAGCACTAACTGAGTATTCAAACCGAAAAGTTTGCGAGATTTCAAAAGCGGTTCTATTTCAAGGTAGGTAGGTATTTTCAAGGCCAAAAGTATTGAGTGTCCTACAGTTAAGAGTTGACTCCGAGTACGTACATTGAACTTTTAAACTGTGTGTTTCATAGGTTGCCTACGATCCATGTATGGTTCAAATATATAGCAACTAATTTCATAAAACTCTTTCTTAGTGAGGGATCTACGTTATAGAGGAAACCTACATGATAAATTTCAAGTTTCGAGACCTCGAATATTATAGTCCGTACAAAATGACTTTTCACGCTCTATTTTACTAATGAGTCAACACAATGGGACATGACAATGTCAAAAGTACAAGAAATAAAATCGTACCTTTGACAATAATCGACACATAAAGTTAAAATGGCGCGTGAAATGTCATTTAGTCATACAAAATGTAGATTACTGTTAGAGCGAGATAGCTAAATGCATTTAAGCTCTTATTAGGAAGTGACGAAATTATAATTTTTTGTCCTTATCACCGTGGCCACTTTTTTTCATTGTCAAGATGTATTTTGTACGTGAGATCTTGACAAACAACGTGAAGTGAGGTTATGTTGACTCAAGTATTTAAATGAAATATTTTAATTATTGAATAGGTACAAGTTATTGTGCAATGGTGGGCTGCAGTATAGCTGAAGTGAACGTAAAACAGAAGGAATAACATTAACATTTTCACAAGTAAGTACCTCTGCTTGAGCGAGAGGGGCTATATAGGGGCCACTAGATACATATCTGTAGGTATATATCTGTGCCGTGCATACATTTAATAATTCAATGGTAATAGCGATAGGTAATAGGTATGAATATCTTAATTAAAATCAAAGCTTATAACGTTGCGAACTATGGGTAACAGTGTTATATAAAATCTAATATAGACGCTTCAGGATAGTCGCAAAGTCATGAATCACTTATATTGCTGAGTTAACTGCAAAACCGATAAATCCAAGAACGACGGTTCTTAGGAACGCTAGTTGAATTTGTTTCGTAAACTGGACATCGAGAATGTTTTAATAGCTTGTGTTCCAGCTCACTGAATAGGTATATACCTAATATAAATACTAAAATAAATAGCTAGATTTAATATTAGAACCTTCTGAATTAGTAGGTATAACATTTTTTAGGGTTTCGTAGCTGAAAAGGAAAAAGGACGCCTTAAATGATCACTTTGTTATCTGTCTGTCTGTCTATCGTGTCTGTCAAGATAACCTAAAGGGTACTTCCCGTTGATCTAGAATCATGAAATTTGGCGGGTAGGTCTCTTAAAGCACATGTAAAGGAAAAAATCCGAAAGCCGTGAATTTATAGTTATATCACAAAAACGATTTTTGTATTCCCGATGAAATAATTTAACTAAGTAAATCAATTATCAAGATAGCGCTGTCCATCGTTAACTTGCAAATTTTTATTATACCTACTGGTTTGAAATTACTTGTACGATAGTGCGGAACCTTTCGTGTGCGAGTTTGACTCGTACTTGACCGGTTTTTTTTATATTAGTAGCGAACAAACGAGCAAGCAGGCCATTTGATGTTCAGAAATTATCACCGCCAATCAGGGGGTTGTGGGTAATGAAACTGCCATAGCCTTTCTAAATTAGCCCGCTTCCATCTTAGACTGCGTCGTGACTTAACATCAGGTAAGATGGCAGTCAAGCGCTAAGTTGTATCAAAGTTCAAAATTCAAATCATCTGTATAAAAATTAGACGAAGTCCTGACTGACTGACTGACCGACTTATATATCAACGCGCAGCCTATTAAACCATTGGTCTTAGGCCGGGTTCCCACTACGCCGGACCGGCAGATCTGCCGAAAACCGGACACCGGACAGAGTGTTCACATTACATCGGATCCCGGAAGAAATTCAGACAGTCCTCAGTTGAATTTGGACCTGCGCGCACAATGGACGACGAAATTGTTGTGTTGTGGTGGTATCTTAATAGAAGGCAAAATAAAAGAAAACATTGGGTACACCCTATTTTACGGGAAAGATTTTCACTTGGAACATTTGAAACATTAATGGGTGAACTTAGAAGAGACGAATCAAAGTTCTTCAATTATTTTCGAATGACAGCAACCACTTTTGACGATTTACTGGGACGACTAGACATAAGAGTACGAGATACAAGTTTCAGAGAATGTATTTGCCCAGAACAAAGATTAGCCATATGTCTAAGGTAAGATTATTTTATGCACTAGATTGCGTAATAATAGTTTTGACGTAGGTACCTACTTAAGACTGTATGAATGAATGAATGTTTGCTATGTATGTTTGTTTCATGAATGTGAATATATATAATGTGTGTGTGTGTGTGAGGGTGTATGTATTTGATAATCATTATGAATTAAAAATGCAAACAATTATTTAAGTATTTATTTGTACTCAAACTTAAATCCCTTCAAAATCTAAGTAATCTGAGTCTTGGGAATGTATGGAACGATTACTAGATGCTGATGGCGAAGCTGGAATCGGATTCGATGTCTGAGATGAAGTTGATGGTATAGATGTTGTTGCCTGTTGATTGCTACTATTATATTGCGTAGAGTATCCAGGGTAGTGTTGATCTTGCGTAGGTATTGGCTGTTGATTGACGCTATTATGTGTGTAGTATCCAGAATACTGATCTGGTCCGGTTATCTGATTATATGAATCACGCCAATGTCCGTAATTTGGTCTCTCATAATTCCTACTTTTAATTTTTTGCAACATTGTCATGACGCTAGCTTGAAATTCTAAAGTCTCTTCGATAGTTAAAGTGTTCAAGATTGGTATAATGCCTTTGAAGAAAGATAGATGATGGTTTTCCTTTTCTGGGTTTATTCTGGAGTCCAAAAACTTTACCATCCTGTCATTTACCTCTTTATTATCAATTTTTTTTTTATCTTTAATTAAAGGTGAACGAAAATCTGATTTCATGCCTACTTCAGTCTCGGTTCTTGCTTTTTTTGAAACTGACTCATGTGGTGGTCGAGGTTCGGAGACTTTTTTCAAAAACATTAATTGCTCGTGATATAAATAATTTCGTGTCTTTTTGGTCGAAGATCCAGATTTAGACTCATCTTTTTGTTTCTTTACTGTCTTAAGCCACGAATCTCGTATATTATTCCATTTAGTTGAAACCTGTTTTCCTGAAATCAATAAAAAAATATCATAAAACAATACAATTTGTTTCTTGGTGACGTATAAAGTAATAATGTATTAACAAAAAATACTTTTTTTTTCAGATATTTAGCTTCAGGATGTTCATTCAAAGAAATACATTACTCATACAGAGTAGGCGTTTCGACAATAAGTAAACTAATAAAAGAAATGACCCACGTCATTTGGGAAAACCTAAAGACAGATTTCCTTAAGCTGCCTGATACTGAGAGAGAATGGGAGGACATCGCTTCAGGATTCGAAAGAAAAGCCAACTTTCCTCACTGTCTTGGAGCAGTAGATGGCAAACATATCAGAATTTTGAAACCAGCCAAGAGTGGTTCTATGTTCTTTAATTACAAGGAGTATTATTCTTTTGTATTAATGGCAGTTGTCGATTCAGAGTACCGATTTATTTTTATTAGTGTGGGCTCATTTGGCAAGGAATGCGATTCCAGTATATTAAAGGATAGTACATTTTGGCAAAAGATCAATGATGGTACTTTAAATGTACCAAAGCCTAGACCGCTTCATGAAAACTTGCACGAAGAATTACCGTTTATACTTGTTGGCGATGAAGGCTTTGCTTTAACACCTAATCTCCTACGTCCATATGGAGGTACACATTTGAATACTGATAAAAAGATTTTTAACTATAGACTAAGTCGAGCAAGAAGGTATGTTGAGTGCGCTTTTGGTATTCTGGCAAATAAGTGGCGAATAATCCATCGAGCTATAGATCTCAACGTAGACACAGCAATTCAAGTAATTAAAGCTTGTGCAGTCTTACATAATTTTGTAAGAGAAAAAGATGGTTTAAATTTTGAAAGTTACCAAAATATAGAACATAGACAAGAACAAGAAACTACACTCATGAATCGAAATGTGTCGAGTCGAGGTGGCCCTAATGCCAACGCTATACGGACATCATTTACTAATTATTTTGTTTCAGATATTGGTTCCGTTCCGTGGCAGGCAGCAGCTATAAAATAAAATTTATCAATGCATTTACATTCTATCAATAAAACATTAAAAACTCACCGTACTGTTTTCTTTCTTTTTCATCCAGTTCATCGAAGTTTGGTTTCAGTATTAAACATACTTCACGCCATGCTGCTAACTTTAAGTTTTTGTCTTTATAAACGTCTTCGGTCTTATCCCACAGAACAGGTCTCTCTTGGACAAGCGTAATTAAAGTTTCTGCTTGAATATCCATGCTAAACGTCTACTTTTACCAGAACATGCGAGCCGAATGACGTGAGTGGAACACGGGCGGGGCGAGGGGAGCACGAGCAGGGCGAGCGGGGGACAGATACCGGCACAAACTCGTTCACATTACTCCGGGCCCGGTCGTTCTACCGGCAATTCGTAGTGACAAAACGTTCGGTAGAAATGCCGGGCTCGGCAAAAATGCCGGACCCGGGATAATGTGAATAGCTTCATATAAATTGTACAGCCACTAGCTCTTCCGGCAGATTTACCGGCGCGGCAGATCTGCCGGTCCGGCGTAGTGGGAACCCGGCCTTAGGGACATGAAATTTGGAGGGTGTATTCTAAGGATTTTTCGAAATTCTACCCCTAAGTAGGGTAAATAGGGGTTGGAAGTTTATATGCAAGTCCTATGTTTTTAAAGTTACAGACGTGAAAATCGGGATTTAGATTACTAGTTTATCCATAAAAAAATTATAAAAAAAACCGACTTCCAAAATCACTACATTTTAATTTTTTTACAATATTTTGGTGTTATAGCGACAATATAAATTCTTTCTACTGTGAAAATACACATTCTGTGAAAATTTCAACTCTCTACCTATTACGGTTCACGAGATACAGCCCGCTGACAAATGGACGGACGGAGTAATTGGGTCCCGTTGGCACCCTAACGGAACCCTAAAAAGTAACCTTTCCCATCTCCCACATTAATCATGACTGAAAATTCAGATATCACAGGCGCAAGGATGTTATAGTGATATTTCTCACGCTTGATTGATGCGACCTATTCGCATGGAGCCTGTTTTGTACGGAAAATAGAAAAGTATAACAAATAGCCGAACAGCGCTATGCCCTTACGACAAGTGATTTTTCAAGTGTGGATTTTACCAACAAATACCAAAGTTATTTCTATAGATATGCCAATGCATATGCCAATCTTTTTTAATCCAAGTCCACTGCCGAGCACAGGTTTCCTCTCAGAATGAGAAGGGTACAGGCCATAGTCCACCACGCTGGCTAAATGTGACTTGGCATACTTCACATGCCTTTGGAGAACTCTCAGGCGCACAGGTTTCCTCAGGATGTTTTTTTCAACGTCAAAGCAAGCGATATACTAATTGCTTAAAACTCACATAATATGACTCCTGAAAGAGTTGCGTGTTCGGAGCCGAAAGTCGCATGTGTTAATTTATAGTATAACCGATCTCCATTCTAAATATCAGCCAAATCCATACACACATACACACAAACTTTCGCCTTTATAATATTATTGTGATTATTTATTTTCTTTGCAAATGTCTTTCTTTAACATTGACCTTGAATAATTTTTTTTTGCAAAAGTCAGATCGATGGGGACTTTTCACATTTCATTTATAATGGTGTTCCAAACATTTGTACAATTTCAGCTCTATACTAAGTCTATTTTGACTGGGCTACCAGGTAAGTGTAAGTACTTAATTTAGTTTAAGACACGGATCATTAATAATGATAATATTATGTTGGTAAACGCGTCATGTTTAGCAACAAACATATTCTAATCCTACTTAGTGAATATTCAATGAGTCAACAGAATGTATGTTATGATAAATGTTTTAGTAAGCGTTACATTATGTAATCAAGATGACGTCTAATGACGTAACTAACTCAATGTCTAACACCGAATTTTAGCCACCGAGCTCATTTGACATTGGTTGGTTCTACATTGATTTTTTACTGAGTGGGTTCAAGTTTTTAAAATCCCGTGGGAACTCTTTAACTAGCCTATGTCCGGGATACAAGCTATCGCTGTACCAAATTTCGTCATAATCGGTTGAATGGATGCACCGTGAAAGGTTAGCAGATAGACAGACAGACACACTTTCGCATTTATAATATTAGTATGGATTCTGTACTACGACTTTGACCGCGTACAAAAGGCACGTACCTACTCAGCACAAAAATGTCTGACTATCAACCGGAAATGTTTTACTTTTGATTTTACAGCAAAACTCATTTTCGGGCCTCGTAAAAGTATGTAGGTATAATTTACAGCGTTTTCCGTTAGCTATTGTGTTCCCTTAGTTTTTATGACGCAACAAAACATCTCTATTCTTTGTTCTGGTTATTACTTGTGATATCAACTTATCTCTCTACACCGACATAATAGGTAGTATCTTTACTCATACTGATTGGTTTCTTAAATAACTTTTACTATAAAAACGATGATGTGATGAGATATTTTGACGCTTATTCAGTACAGATGCTATAGTCCAAAGCAAAAACATGGTACACCTCTATTGGCCTAGACAATCCGCATTCCTCAGGATTCTCGACATAAGCCTAAGCGTATACGGAGACGCAGGCCGCACAGGCGACACAGTTTGCACAGCGCCGTATTTTGTGTACAATACGTTATAAAGAAGAGCGTACCTATACAGGCACAGATAAGGCTTGTGCAGAAATGCGTCGCGCATTCCCTGCGCTGTGCTGCGCGGCATGCGTCTCCGTATACGCTTGGGCTATACAATATACATCGATGACTTACGCTAAAACCGCAGGCGTCTTCAACTCGGTTGTAACTCTATAACTGTTACTTTGACGGTCTATCACACACAGAACGAATCACGAGTCTACAATCTGTGAGCCTGTTGCAATTTACGCTAATTTCATTGTTTGAAGTTACATAGGTACATGTGTAACAAATGTGAGATTGTGGCACCTATTTTTAAAAGGACTATTGTTAGAAACGCGGTTTCTATGCTTTATCGTTCACTGCATAATACACGAAAGAAATGGTGACAGTACAACAGGACGTCACACAACGCGTGTATAATGCGTAAAAAATGAGTTTTCACGGGCCATTTTAACTTTACGTCTTAAATGTAGTCAAGGGATAGCAATAGATTTAGACGTGTCATTTTAGTTTAGTTTAGAGATTGTGTACAAGAGAATCGGCCCATCATGTTAAAAAAAAGATTTTAGTTCTTATTTTAAAGGTGAACCATACTTTTGACATGCCATTTGACAAGTCATTTTGTACGGACTATTATTTTCAAATGTCCTCTCGACCAAATTTCGACCAAGGTGATAAGTCTTCAATTGTCAATTGAGACTATAGCCTAATAGTCTTGTCTCATTTAAATAACCATCCTGTAGGTATATTGCATTTTATCATAGTTTGAATCATATTGCTCGAGCATGCTTCAACGATTACAATTTACAAAGTTTAATGAAAATGATAAGCGCTTTTTGCACTTCCGAGCTTTTCATACCTCTAGCGTAGTGACCGATTGTATGTAATATGCCTTAGTACGAAATGTTAAGGTTTATTTTTAGTTAGCTTTTGAGGTGAGATTGCCTTTGTACCTTGAACATAGTTTGCTTTGTGTTTGTATTCGGAAATGTACAACATTTTTTCACTTTTTGTGTCAGGACACAGCCCTACATCAATATTGACCTAGTCTTATTTATAAATAGGAAGCTTCGTTTATATAATACTAGATGATGTCGCTTGGTCCTCGTGGATCTAGGTTCTAAAAACCCCCGGTGGAACTCGTTGATTTTCGATCAAGCTATATCTATACCAAACTTCATCGAAATCAGTTTAACGAATGGCCCGTGAAAAATTTCATGATATTACGCACATATTAACATATTAATATATGGTACTACGCATCTTTAAAACAAATTGTCTACTGTGTAAATCTTATTTCTAAGGATGAACAATACAGTCTTGTCAAAGACTCTCTAGGGGGAAGTGAAGATACGTTCGCCACAAGAACTCAGACGATTTATTTCACTGTGACTGCCGACACCGACGTCTGGGGTGGGATTTCTGGAATCTGTTCTGCGATATGGATTTGCATTTTACTTTGCGGCAATATTAGAAAAGTTTTATTCATAATTTTGCGGTCTTTGACAAAATGGATTCCGATTTGATTTGATAAATCAGATTTGTTTTATTCTGAAAATCACTGACTTTTTTGTTACCTACTTAGTAGTAGGTAGGTATCATCCTATCGATGCAACGCCCTGCCAGGCACCCTTAAAATTCATAAATTGTTAAACTTTAAGGTTGCTCCGATACTAAGAGTCTGGCAATGCATGACGTGATTTCTAATACTATTCCTAATTCAATTCTAGTTATTATTTCAAATAACCGAAATATAACAAATAACCGCTTTTCCTGTTATGTCCACTTTGGGCAAACCTCCCCTATGGTTCTAGGTTTTTTTAAAAATCCCTTGGGAACTCTTTGATTGTCCGGGATAAAAAGTAGCTTACGTCCTTCCTCGGGATGCAAGCTATCTCTATTCATTTGTACTTATCTAAGTTCTAAACTATATTCTTAAGATGTAGTTAGGAGTACCTATTTGCTGTCATGCTTTGTGAATTTAAGTGGTATTAAGTAACAAAAGACAACAATTTTACGACATTTTTACAATGGTAGCGGCAGAATTGACTACTTGACTGGTAGGTATCCTATGTCAAAGACTGGTAGTCAAATGTTATGATACATCGTATATACATGAAGCTTTGAAACTCCATACGTAACTTGGACCTTATGACCAACCCATAGCCTGCCATTTTCGAAGCACATTTTAAAAAAAGAATATTAGCCATGTTAAATGACTAGAATATTCCCCTTACTCCAACTAAGCGTCAAGCTTGTACTAGGAGTAGGTACGACAATAGTGCAACGGGCGGGGTTTGAACCGTCGACCTTTCGGTTTACAGTCCACTCCTTTACCGGTTGAGCTATTGTAGGTGTCAAAAGGTGCGTAAACCCCGCACCAATATTTACTTACGGTACGCGGCAGAAAGTAATGTACGTCTACCTTTAGAATGAGATTTTGGCTTTGTAGAGCGTTGTCTCTGTCATTCATACCTATATGACGTTTTGTCGGTCTCAACGACAGAGGAAATGCTTTACAAATCTGCTATCTCCTTCTAAAGGTCGATGTACATTCCTTTCGGTATTTAAATTGTGTCGCTACACGTACAGACTCGTATCTAGCAATTTGTCTAAACTTTCCATAAACAAATTGTACGAGCCTTCAAAAAATCAAAATCAAATTACCTAGTTTATTTTATATAGGACAGCATGGTGCCACTTATGATAATTCAAGACTTTACCAGCGGTTCGGAATGAAGATTCTTCTATAAATGTAAATTACAAAATTTCGCGATTCTAACTTCAAAACTGACAGACTTTCATACAAACTTCACACTCATATTTTACCCCTTTAGGGGTTGAATTTTGAAAAATCCTTTCTTAGCGGATGCCTACGTCATAATAGCTGTCTGCATGCAAAAATTTCAGCGCGATCCGTCCAGTAGTTTGAGCTGTGCGTTGATAGATCAGTCAGTCAGTCAGTCAGTCAGCTAGTCAGTCAGTCAGTCACCTTTTCCTTTTATATATAGACTACCTACTAGAACTATGCCGTACCGTGCCGAGTTCGTTTTCAAATTAATTACTCAAACGAATCCCATGACATCACCTCGTCCTGTGATGCAGAAATATCATCAGGAAATGTAATCCGTTGCAACCTCGGAGTACTGTGGTATATTCAACACAGAGGTACTTTGAGGTCACAGCACTCGCAAAATCACATTAACTTTTCGGATACACAAGTAGACCGACGCGACGCCATGACGTCAATCGTTTCTATGTAAAACTTTTTTCGATTAAAACTAATAAAAGTAGAAAATGAAGTAGCACCGACAAGTCATGATAAAATTTTGTGAAAAACACCTTTTGTAACGATAAAATACTTAGCTTATTGTACAATTTTCCTCTTTCCAAGATACAAAGTAGCCTATATCCGTATCCGGAATAAAAGCTTGCATTGTAGGTAATTGATGACGCCCGCGATGTGAATTTAGATTTTTTGAAAATCCCGTGAGAACTGTTTAATTTTTCGGAACAAAAAGTAGGCTATGTCCTTCCCCGAGATGAAAGCTATATCAGAGCCAAGTTTCGTTAGACTGGCGGGTTGTGATTGTGAAAATCTAGCAGACAGACACACTTTTGTATCTATCATATTAGTATGGAGTATGGATCATTGACTCATCGGGCGTTTGTGCACTCATCCGTGAAATCACGGATTCCGCAAAACTACGAATTGAATGAGAACGTATTTGTATGACGGCCACTTCGAAGAATCATGGATACGAATTGAATACGGATGAGTGCACAAACACCCTTACCTCATTAAAACAGTGAGTGAATTAAATGATAAGTACTCTAGCGTGAAAACAGATATAGTAAGTGTGGTCGAAATGAGTGAAATTTGTCACGACGTTAGAGGTGAGTTATGGTGGGCATCGCGTCAGGCCAGAGGCGTGGAGCTCACTTATCAAAGCTTAACGAAGATTTATTCGCCCACTTGTCTTATTTCCGTTGCTCCTTATGATTTATCTCTCCTTTTTTACTAAACGCGCAGTGTTATTTTTCTGCCTCGATTCGATGTTTTCTTTCTTTTGGAAAGATTTACTTACTATTTGTTCATAGATATTTTTTCTATGCTAGATTGTGTGTTAGACTTTTGCTACTACTAATTTCATATTTTTAGAAACTTTCTCATTAGTTACAACAGTAGAATCGTTCAACTCTACCAAAGTACCTATAATAATAAATATCCCTACTACATCTTCTCTCGGTCGGTTTCTGTATCTGCTACCTTTTCACGGTCCATCCGTTTAACCTATTTTGACGTTTGGTACAGAGACAGATTGTATCTTGAAGATGGATTTAATCTCGTATAGGTATCTACTAATAACCAATAGTCTAATAACCATAGAGTTATCACACGATTATAAAAAAAACCTAAATCCACGCAGATTAAGTCGCGGGAATCCGCTATTTATTAATAACTAGCTTATGCCCGCGACTTCGTCCGCGTGGACTACAAAATTTCAAAACCCTATTTCACCCCCTTAGGAGTTGAATTTTCAAAAATCCTTTCTTAGCGGATGCCTACGTCATAATAACTATCTGCATGCCAAATTTCAGCCCGATCCGTCCAGTAGTTTGAGCTGTGCGTTGATAGATCAGTCAGTCAGTCAGTCACTTTTTCCTTTTATATATATAGAGGAGAAGATATAGCTAGTGTTAGGTGGATTGTTGATAGTGTGTTAGATGAATAATGTTGATAGTCTGCACACGGCCTAGCACCCTCTGACATTCTCCAAGAGTCTATGGTTTTGGGTAGACTCTACACTTGATGGTGACGCTTAGATATGAATAGTGCGTTGTACTGATTTGTAAATTAATTAAATAAGAAACAGTTATTAAACTAGTTAAAGTATATCAAAGTGGTTTTGATTCTAACACTAGGTACATCCAAAAGAATATATATTACATAGTATAATAGGTAGGTATATATACAGCTAGTAAAGTCACTGTACCGACTCTGTTTATATATCGTCATGTAGCCATAAAAAAGGATACCTATAAAACACTACTATTATAGTATTTCATAAACATAAATAAAGATACTTATTTACATAATCAGTATAATAAAAACATCGTTTCGTACTTCAAACAATATACACCAGGAGGGACATAAAATGTGTAACTACAGATTATTGTCTGTATGTATTCTAAGTATATATTTTGTCTTCACTATAAATAAAAAAGGATAAAAGCATGCATACGTTGTTAAGCATAACATAAATGGGCTAACGCAGACGACTATGTTTAATCTGGGACCAATTTTTAGAGTTCCGTACCTCAGAAGGAAAAACGGAACCCTTATAGGATCACTTTGTTGTTGATTGCATCATCACTTACCACCAGATGAGATTGCAGTCAAGGGCTAACTTGTATCTGAAAAAAAAAGTCACCTTCTCCTTTATATTTAGAATATTTAGAAGATTGGACCGACCTTTGTCGATCGTCTCCTATATGCGTAAGATAAAAACAAAGTTACTGGCAAAAAGGTAAATGCGAAAGGCTTGTTGGGAGTTAACCCTTATTCGACTGTCTGATTGAAATCCCTAGATAAATTTAGTTTAGATTTACGAGATAATGGGGCCAATTCTCTGGTACACAATTTCTAAACTAAACTAAATTAACAGGTCTAAATGTAGTGCTGTCCTTTTCCGCAAGCAACATTATGAAAGGGATAGCAATAGATTTAGACGTGCCATTTTAGTTTAGTTTAGAGATTGTGTACAATGGAATTAGCCACAATGTTGTATACTAAAGCAGATCGCACAGAGCCGCGAGAGCCGTGAGAGCCGCAAAATGTTGTCAGTAGCATCGGATGCCCCGTAAAAATCTGTTATAGAAGTTTAGCACCAATCTGACGCACAATATGCAACAAGCGCAACTTTAATAAAAATTAGTTGAACCCCAAGTTGAAAGCTCACTCTAGTGCAAGTGTAGTTAAAAAATAAAACCAAAATATTATATACCCCTAACCATTAGTTGAAGAATTTTCACGGATCCTTTTTAGCATCCGTAAGCTCATCTTGTACAGTTTTTTCATCGTAGATCAAGTAAATCCTTTATGATTTCCCAGAAGGTTTCCGCGAAGTCTGAAAATAAACAAATACTATTTTATGGAATACCTCCCAGATTTAATAATTTAGTAGATACCAAAATAACAAAGTTAAAGAGTATGGTCCAATAATACCTACTAGCTGCATTTGCGCTAATCTGGTGCTTTTCGGCAACAAATGGGTATTGGGTCTCAATTCCAAAGGATCAAGAGATTTGGCTTTTGGTTATCAATGTATTTAACCCAGCGTAATAAATATTTTTTCGGAAACCAGCTAACGAGGGAGCTCTTCATCTAGAGCTAAAAATGAATAGGTTTATTATGTTCATAGTAATTATTTAAACTTATGGTAAACGAAATATTACTTTTGAAAGTGCTCAATTGTATAATAAACTTCCTAAAAATATTAAAGATTGCAAAAGTGTAAACATTTTTAAAAAACTACTCAAAGCCCATTTTAGCAGTAAAACTTAAACATAAATAATCTTATGAAATTAATTGCTAACTTATCAAGTAGAAACAATATTTTTTGTTGCCACATCTAGTAACCAGTTTTGAATGAATCTATGTAATCTTTGCAGTGAATCAGCCGTGGCTCGCGTCGTCCGTCGATCGACCCGCGATGCGTCGGTATAATTTTGATGATGATGGTGCTTTAAAATTTTAAAACTACCTACTAGTGTAATTATTATAAAATAATATCATACTTAACATGTACCTACTAGAAATTAGAAATGTATATAACCTATGATTACCTACTTAACCTATTTTAATTCGGTACCTAGTACCTACCATGTATTCACTGTGCGCTTTAAGATACAATTTTGTAACCCACTTTTTAATAGCCTGTAAGTTCCATGTAAGTGGAAATTTCTTTATGGAACAATAAATGTCTTAAACCAGAATTAACGAAAAGTTAGGAGCACGTTTGGATATAACCTTTGTTTAATGCAGCTGTCTCTCTTTTACTCGTGCAAAATAATATACCACGATGTAGTTAACTCTTCATCAAAGATTCTATTTCAAAATAAATGTTTTGAATCACTCACTGACTCATCAACGCCCAGTCCAAACCCAGAAAGCTAAAATTTTGCACAGAGCCGAATTTCTCAAAATTCTTACGGGATAGGGCATAGAAGAGAATTTACATTTTCGTTGAGCAAAGTCGCGGGGGTCGCTAGTTTTACAATACGCATCGACCCGTTGCTTCTCAGTCCCTAGCCAAAGGTAGTCTGGGAGAGATCACTTTGGCGGTAAGTCCGCCTTTGCATAGACCGGACCTAGGCAAAGGGGCACTATTTTTACACGACTTCAGAGCAAACTGTATTATGATATTATGTTTTTACTTACTCTAGATTTGATTTATTTCTGTTTCCGTTTCCTTTGGCTGTTAGAAAGTATACAAAGAGACTATCTTTATCCTTTATTTTTTTTTAAATGAATGAACTAGAGGCTCTTATGTTATTTGTTTCAGAAATAAGACAAACAATAATAATATTACCTGCTGCGTCGTATATTTCTTGTGGGAACTTCATCTTATTTGTACAACTTTATTTCATTTCATGACTCGCGGAAACTGTGTCATTGTTCTGGCTCCGTTATCCGACGAAAGTAAACTCGTAACTCAGTTATTTGTTTTGCGGTGAAAAGTTTTTCAAGTTAATCAATTAGCCTAGCGAAAGGCATACTTCTAACGATGATAGCCACACTAGAAGTTTATATTACACATCCACACGAAGTTTGTAAAATTAAAGTTTTTGAGATCTCTTTCTATGCCCCAGTTTACGAATTTTGTAACAGTTTATACAATTCATGACGACAGACTATGAAAAACTTTCGTCAAAATGGATTGAGTTTTAATACTTAGTAAGTATATTATGTATTTAATTAATTCATTATTCTGACTTTTTGTGTAAGGACGAAGTCTACATATTCTTGCAAAGGACAAATACCTTAAGGTCGATTCCATCGTTAAAGTAATAAACCCAGGCCTCGTGAAGTAAATGGGTAACTGAATTTGAAGATCAGAATTTAGCCTGGCATGCTGACTTAGCTATTAGTTGAGATACTTCTTCGAGGCACGGAGGAATCCTTATACCAAATTCCCAGTCCAGTCCAGGCCCAGTCAAGCAGTACACAATATATCATCATCATGATCAACCCGTCACCGGCCTACTACTGAGCAGGTGTCTCTTGAAAGGTTTAGGCCATAGTTCGCCACGCCAGCCCAGTGCGAATTAGTCGACTTCACACACCTTTGAGAACTTTTTGGAGAACTCTCAAGCATGCCGGTTTCCTCACGATGTTTTCCGTCACCGGTAAAGCAAGTAATTTAGTTGCTCAAGATTAAAACGCACATAGTCCGGAAAAGTCAGACGTGCGTGCCTTATAGGGTCGTACCCCCGACCTTTTGAATAAAAGGCCGTATTTATTAGATATTCTGTAGTATATAGGAGATTGGATACACCTATGGATAGGTACACTAATAAACTAAGTAGCAATTGTTTATAGGATAAATTTTTACCATTATGAGCTGTTATGGAAGTAATTAAGACGTGTAATAACCATTTTAAATTATTGATTAAACTAAAAAAGTACGTCAAATCATTGTGACATCACATGCCAGTATGTCTTAGAAACTCGCATACTAAGCGCGTGATTTGATGCTTTATAAAAAGATACTGATTCGACTAGTTGTCAAATACCGAATTAGGTATGTTTCGATGTTAGCTACCGTTCAACCACACGCCTTCCGGAAACTTTTCGGCACATGTGCTAAAAGCGCTTGCCGGCTTTTAGCGCATCTGCCGAAACTAAGCGACGCAAAAGCGATGCAGTTTTAATAGACCATGCTAGAGACGGGATAGATTGCTACTTTTAAATCACCATTTGCTGAAATTTTTATTCTATTTTTTCACAGTGATTTCACATTTTATCACGGAAAGTGATTTTTATTTTCACACTTACAATCGTTTTTAATTTAAGAGACATTATGATGAAGATCAATAGTGCGGATATGTCACACCACACCTGGTTTTTTCACGGAAAGTGAAAATTCGCTTCCCGTGAAACGTAGCAAACGGTCGTTTGATAGATTATTTTGAGTAGATGTTTTTCCCTTTGTAACATGCATCGACGCGAGTGTTCTCGCTCACACGTACTTCATTATCTTAGCTCGGGTTGATCAACCTGATGAATTTTGTTGCGTTGTGAGATTTGACTTCGTAATTTTTCATAGGCCACTTTAAGTAAGGTAGCAAGTGTTACATTATAATGAAAAGTTTTTCACATGATTTTTCACACATTACCTGTGATACGGTCTATCTCTAGCCTAACTCGCTTACTAATGACTGGGAGGAAATACAGCAGCGCATACTATAAAGGCATCATTATGAGTTAGGTACATTGTACAGTTTGCGATTGGAGAAGCAGATTGAAGACTTCTTGTTCTAAGACTTTTTGTCGTGTTACAAGATAAAAACAAAACCATTTTAAATTTCACGTTACATTTTACAATAATTTAAACTGTACATGGATTTTAAGGTCAATCAGAGCCAAACAAGCGCTCTAAGATAGATCGTTCAATGCTGGAAATAGGTCTCTTGTACTTCTACATACCATGGTCTTACACCGCCTGGATTCCGCTACTCCCTGCGCCTGTCTAGCTGCCAATGACGCCTTGGTCGTTATTTCAGCACCTTGAGACCACAACGTACATTGGTTTTTCGAAATATTCTAATACTTACTTTTACTTATCGGAAATTTGTGCAGTAACCTACTGTGAAATTGATGCCGAGGCATCACCATTTGTACTGTTACTAGCCGCAAACTTTTTGTCGTGGTATGTCTCCTTGAACATAGTGCATACATTTTGAGAACATACTCGCCATAATATTTACTCTATGTGTAAACTGCCATGTCAAAATACTGTTAAAACGTACTTTTGACAGTTTACAAAATGTGGCGAGTGCGTTTTGACTGTAGGCACTATACCTATTTATTTTGTTTTCTTGGATGTTTAACGTGGTTAAATGCTTACTTAATAAAATGAGGTTTAACCGCTTTTTGTCGAACAACATTTCGGTAGTGCGATCGTAGCTTTAGACGTTATCGTGAATGTAATTGTAACGGATTATGCTAATTTATGTATTGTGGTTGTATTGTACGATCCGGGTGATCATGGGATACATTATAGATACCATAATTTATGCTGTAACACTAATGTGAAGGAAGTTTCAGGATGTAGTGCTATAACAAATTGAACTTAATTAATCAGCCTGTTTGCGTTCACTGCTGGACATAGGCTTTCCCAAGAGCGCGCCACCACACACGATCCTCTGCCTTCCTCATTCACCCACTTCCCGCTACCTTCATAAGGTCGTCAGTCCAGCGGGTTGGAGGTCGTCCAACACTGCGCTGCCCGATACGCGGTCTCCACTCCAGAACACGACGTGGCTACGTCTGCTGCAGATTTGCCTACTTATAAATAACTAGCGACTCGCTTCGGCTTCGTACGGGTGCAATATACCTAGATACCTTCTAATCTGGTGTCAGCATTTTCGATGTGAACTCTCAGTTGGCTTGATTTCTTCCGAAAACTTGAACAAATATCATATTTCAACGCGACTTTGTTTTATACTATGTAGAGAAGAAAGATGCTGCAAAATCTCTTGAGATAACGAACCTTTAGATAGTAGACCAAAATGATTAAAATATAAATAGGTACCTACCTAGTCGTTGTATTATAAATTTTTAGACATAAACGCTTCCTGGAAAGTTCTTCCTTTCAGTGTACCGCTTTGCCACAAGAATTTGACGTCATTATGAACAAGTACTAAGTCATTACGGGAACAACGAGACATTCGTTAACCATCCTCCCAAACCCCAACGATTAGAATGACAAAAGTATGCAAATCAAAATCTTACTTCTGTCGGTTTTGTCTTTCAATAAATCTCAACCTACTTTCTTTATTTAAGTAGATTTACATAAAATATTTCACGATAACGATACAGTTCGGTGCTTGTTCTTTTCTTTTCTTGTTTTATTGAAAAAGTTTTTTTTCTTTTAGTATAAGGGTTTAACCTCATACATCATCATCATGATCATAATCAACCCATTCCCGGCTCAATACAGAGCACGGGTCTCCTCTCAGAGTGAGAAGGGTTTTGGCCATAGTCTACCACGCTGGCCATGTGCGGATTGGTAGACTTCATACACCTTTGAGAACATTATGGAGAACTCTCAGGCATGCAGGTTTCCTCACGATGTTTTCCTTCACCGTTAAAGCAAGTGATATTTAATTAATTACAACGCACATAACTCCTAAAAGTTACAGTTGCGTGCCCCGGATCGAATCCCCGACCTCCGATAAGAAGGCTGATGTCCTAACCACTGGGCTATCACCTAGCTATTAACCAAACACATAACTAGCTATAAATCAAAAACATAATATCTAGTTATACTAGGTTAGGTCTATAAACCACCCGAGTGTAATGCGGTGAACATCCTCTGTGAATGTGTAATTTGCTTAAACAAACTCGCAAACAGGCTTAGCAGTTAGTACCTACCTACATCAGGTGCACTAAGGCTTAACGCTTAGACTAATCAACGAAACTAGACGGGAGACAAGGCATGTCCCAGCTATGGTAGAACTGCTAAGAAATATTCTAACCTAGTTTCAAATATAGATTGCATTATGTGTTGGTAGAAGCTATAAGGCTTTTATACTGTGATGATCTAACTTTGTCACAGTGCATTCTCATGAATAAATTATTATTTATTTGCTACTATATACTTACCATTATAATTAATAATTAGGTATAAGTTATTTAAAACTAAAAGTGGAAATTATTATTTAAAAAAACTTGTCAAGTCTGTGGACGCCTCATGCTAAAACTATTGGATGGAATAAAACATAACTTGGCATTCTTGTAGTCAGTAGGTACCTACTTTTTTATCTCGAAAAACCCATGAAAACGAATGGATTTGTGTGGGATAAAGAGTGAAATTTTTTGTCGATGTTACCTACTACACAACTCCCATACATAAGTCTACCAATCCGCACATGGCCAACGTGGTAGACTAAGGCCAAACCCTTCTCACTCTGAGAGGAGACCCGTGCTCTGTAGTGAGCCGGCGATGGGTTGATCATGATGTTGATGATGACATAACTCCCAATTCTCTTTTTTTACAAAAATCAGCAGGTACTGTCAGTACCTACTACCATAATATAGTGAAGATATAATAATTAGTTTTGGAGATTGAGTGGGAAAAAATCGGTATCCAATACCGGTTTCACATCTTTCAAAACACTTCACGACAAAGGCGTTTTAATATAATACATTCATATATTTTGTCTGTGGAATAGGCAGGCTTCCATGCGAAGCAAAAGAAGAAGGGTTAACTACTTAGTACTACCAGAGTAGTATTAAGTATAATAAAAAGTAAAAACTTAACCATTTAACGGTTAATTACTTAGTAGTTCTTATAATTTTAAGATGCTCATAAAGAAACACTTTCCAAACTATAATGGATATCATAAACTAAACCTGGACGATTTTTACTAACCATTAAAAGTAGTATTTCAAGGTAAGTGCTTTCAAACTTTGATATTAAAATTTGTTGAGCTCTTACTTTACGTTCAACCCTAAGTTTAACATTAAAAGTTGGAAAATTTATCTTTAACATGAAACCCACATGGGATGAAAAGAAATTATAAGCAAGTTTTACTTATCTCCCTTATTTTTATTTATAGGTAGAATACTTAGTAATTTTCTACCACACATATAAGAGAAAAAGAAATAATAAAAAAAAAGCAAGCTAACAGCACACAATTCTAAAGTAAAGGTATGATTCCGAACCACGCTGCACGCAGCAGCGCTGCCGCAATAATGCTGTCACCAGCTGTCACAGTCCTATCGCGGCACTACTGGTCCCCATACAATCTCTATAAGCTTATATGACATTACATTCCGAGCTAGGCAGCAATGTTTCGCTACATTGCTGCCGCGACATTGCTGCCTAGCTCGGAATGTAATGTCATATAGGCTTAGTACATATAGGGACCAGTAGTGCCGTGACAGGACTGTGACAGCACTGTTGCGGCAGCGCTGCTGCGTGCATTGTGGTTCGAAATCATACCTTAAGTATACCCATAGATTCATGAGTAGTAGACTTTACGCTACGCACGTCATAGTTGCTTGCGTCAAAATGCTCTTCATACATTTCTGTGGAAATCAGTACGCAAATATTGCCTCTGAAGTGTCTTGTAGCTTAACGATGAAGGAAAATATCGTGAGGAAACCTGCATGCCTGAGAGTGCTCCATAATGTGTGTGAAATCTGCCAAGCAAACCTGAAAATCAAAGGTGTGTGAAATCTGCCAAACCGCACTTTGCTAGCGTGGTGGACTATAAGCAAACTCTCATTCTGAGAGGAAACTCGGTCTCAGTAATATGCCGGCGATGGGTTGATGATGATAATGATGATCACTCACTGGTTTAGACGAACACGCCGGAATGCACGCGTGCATACGCATTGTTTATTGAAGCAAAAAATTTAGCACGGTGTACCTAAGCGTGTGTGCCGAAAATGACACTGGTAAGACGTATGCCTTACCAAACACGCCTGTCTCAGTGTGTGCACATAATGCCACCAACAGAAGTCACTGGAGGGAGATCGCACGAGCAGCTGTGAAGAGTTCATAGCCACGACCGCTCTGTCAAGACTGAACGATTGAGAAAAAGAAGAAGACGTATTCTTTGAAAAAACTTGCTGAAAAAATGATAGTATGTAACCACCCTTATGTCTACCGACTGAATTTGGCTTTGTCGCTATAAACATTTAACTCATGAGTAGCGACATAAAATGTATGTTCAAACATCGGAAGTAGCGACGCGCATGGTTTAATAAAGGAATTAATTATAAAGCTCCGGTTGATACGACAAATATTTTTCATTTTGAGCGGTAGGTTGATTGAAAAGGGGTTGTGTCGCCTCGCCTCGCAGTTAATTACCGAGCCAATGATTAATTCCCTTCTATGTAGGCATTAATATGTGTCGAATCGCAGAGTAAATATGAGTTAGTCCTTAGATTTCATTTGTTTGATAGCAAATTAGTACTTGAATGTTTATATTTTGCCTGATTCTGTGTTATACACTTTTTTTACTAATACGCCCCGCACACCCATACGTCTCCCGCCGTCGCCCGCAGCGGGTTAGCGTGGGGGATGTGCGGGTGTGCGGGGCGTTCCCTCACCGATTGACATCTCGAGATTCGACCTGTCTCGTACTTGTCAGATATTTATCGAACTACAATGAAGCCTCCTCCAGCGTCACTAAAAAAATAGATGAGCCCTAAAAATTAATTATTGTTTTAATCATAAAGGTGTGGCCAGATTATTTAGCGTTTGTTATCGCACTTTTTAACTCACTTCTGGTGCCCTTTTACGTTTTACATAATTTTTTTTATAGATATAGCACGCTCATATGATTTAACATGACGGAATCATTCTAATAAAATGTTAACTTTGATATCATAATATTATAATGTAGTAGCTAACCATTTTTAAACCATGTTATGTTATCATACCTATGGTCTGGATGCACCTTCACATAATCATATATTCATTCGCGTATTTCTCTTAATGTAGTTTAAGTATCTCAAAAGCTGCGTAACTTTGGTATAATTTTATTCATATCTTTTACCTGAACAATCTCGCGAAAAAAAACCAGCCAAGTGCGAGTCAGGCTCGCACACTGAGGGTTCCGTACTATAGTCGTATTTTTCGACATTTTGCACGATAATTCAAAAACTATGATGCATAAAAATAAATAAAAATCTGTTTTAGAATGCCCTTTCATATAATACCCAACTTGATATAGTTATCTTACTTCGAATATTGAAAATACTAATTATTAGTTCATGACCACAATTTAATTTTTTTTGTGTGATCTAACGCTAAATTCACGGTTTTCAGATTTTTCCCCTAAAGCCAGCTATACGACCCACCTACCTGCCAAATTTCATGATTCTAGGGTAACGGGAAGTACCCTGTAGGTTTCTTGACAGACAGACAGACAGACAACAAAGTGATCCTATAAGGGTTCCGTTTTTCCTTTTGAGGTACGGAACCCTAAAAAGGGCAAAATACAAAGTAATTAAATTGTTTTGTTAAGTATTAATAATAGGCTGTTTAACTATAGGATTTTGCCTTCATAAATTGCTTGGAAGAAAACTCTTTTTAATATTGCGGACGCCGGAAATTTTTAAGAGAAAAGCGGGATAAAATAAATAAAATATCTGACTTATGGCCTTCGTATTTCATTTCTAGGTGACAAATACTCACCGTCGGGAAAAACGACGAAGCCAAGTAGTGTTTACTCGGGACATTCGTCTTCCAGCGACGATATTTATGGCATTAACAGACGCAACGCGGGATGGCAGCGGCACGCAACGAAAACTCTCCAGAAGTTATACCTACATACAAGCTTTGATGAAAATTTTCAAGAATCAAATAATAACATTTTGAGAAGGTGAAATGAGATGGGTTCAATTAATTTTGCACGCCATGCTTAGCAGGATATGTGATTACCTAATTTTTAAGACCCCAAGTAAATAATGTATCCATATCTGAGCAAAATAAATAAATGATTAGGATTATGATTATGATTATTATGAAAGATGAGCTTTATGGACGTCAAATTAAAAAGAGTCAGTGAAAATATCAATCTAGGCTTTATACTCAACACTGATATATTGTATAATATGAGTTATATTGTACATTGACCCAACGCTCTCCGCAAATGTACTTGGCGAAATTTTACAGGGCGATTTAGGGAATATTTCGCGCACTTTTGTAAGTTCTCATACAAACAACAAAAGATCTGGATGCAATTTGCAAGCAACGTTACATTGGCTCGCACTCACCGAATTTATTAGTCCAATGCATACTTTTTGCGTAAAAAAACATATACATAGTACATACGCGTTTAGTATGTGTGTAACGCTTGCCGCGCATTTTCACGCGTCTCCTTTTTGCTGGTTCAGGCCTTTACTGAAAACATTATTTTTCTTACGACTATAATATTTACTTTGTTTTGTTTGCTCGCGTTATTTGATTTAGCGATTTTATTATGAGAATTCATCATATTTCTTTTTCAAGTTCTAGTTTACTTAGACACAATGGTCTATCTTCCTTGGTTGCTTGGTTTACAGTAATTATGTTAGACTAGCTTATGCTCGCGACTTCGTCCGCGAGGACTACACAAATTTCAAACCCCTATTTCACCTCCTTAGGGGTTGAATTTTCAAAAATCCTTTCTTAGCGAATGCCTACGTCGTAAAAGCTATCTGCATGCCAAATTTCAGCCCGATCCGTCCAGTAGTTTGAGCTGTGCGTTGATAGATCAGTCAGTCAGTCAGTCAGTCAGTCAGTCACCTTTTCCTTTTATATATTAAGACTAGACAAGGCACCAGCTGCTCGATTGCGGGGAAACTGCATCAATTATTATTACAATCACAATCGTTGTGATTTGCTGAATTTATGGCATTCTTGCTGCAACCATACATTGTAGCAAGGACTATCCAATCAGAGATGATTGCGATCGTGACATTGTAGCTGTCGTTTGGCCACAATCGAGACACAAAAAATCACTACGATCTGTTGCCCCATTGTGACTAATAGAAGTACAAACCAACAAAGCAATGAACAGACTTTCGCATTTAATAATATGGATAGTGAAGTAGTGATGTGGATTTTGGTATCTATCCCATTGAACTAAAATTGCACTACGTCCTACGATCTTCCAAGCGTTTCAGCTTCGGGTTTATACACTAAGCCTGTGCTTAGCTTCTAAGCCTTCTAGCGTCCAATACTTGACACTTGAAGCCTGAATTGAAAGTGCTGTGTTTGGTAATCCCTGTATCTATAACTAAATGATACGGTCGGTCACCTATTTTAATACCAACTATTAGCAGCTCAATGGAATAATAGTGATAGCTGCATCCTAGGAATTAGGATCAGCGTAAACAGCTGGGGTTGAGTGTAGTCGAGTCTTTTTGACCTAAACTCAGTTGTTTTTTTGTAGTTCAGAAATGGCTGAATATAGTATACTGTACTTACATAAAACACGAAGGACGCACACTGCATTTGGGCATGCCATTAGGCCTGTCACACATCGCCGTTTTACCGAAGTTCTTTTTTGTTCACTGTTGTATTGATTTCCACGATACAAATTGAAATTGTTTATTTTTTGAAATTGAAATTATTTATTTGCATTGACTTGAAGTGTCAAAATATTCTTGTACTTGACTTTTTTTTAAAGATACCGGTATTGTAATTGTCAGGAAATAAAGATCGCAGAAGAGTACTTATTATGTGTATTAGGAATGGATGACGCAAAGCAATTCGTAGAATTCTTATCGTATTTTCTCGGTCGAAATGCACGAGCACCCTTAAAATTTAATCTAAACGGACGAAATCTAATTTGATTACAATCCGAGATTCCCCGTTACAAAAAAGGCACCAACGCTAATATTTCGCCGTCCGATTCTTTTTAACAAGATGAGCTTGTTAAAAACAAATTGGATACCTACTGCCTTCGAACTAAACATGCCCGGGGACGCGGTTGCATTACGAACGTGACTATTAAACGTCCGTCGAAAATTGCTCTTTCAAAAAACCCGATGACTAAATTGGAACGGAAATCAAACTCCAAAGTTAATCGTTCAAATATAACGGTTGATTGAACAATATTACCTGTGTTCTTATTGGTAACTTTTTGAACGTGGGTGCTGAAATAGTCAGCGGCGAACATGCTTGGAAGAGGTACAGCAGTCATAAAACTCCTAAATCATAAACTCCATTGCCTTTAAGTTGTTGACATAAATAATAATATAAGAACACAGAAAATTATAATGGCCGTGCCCGACCTTCGTTATTTTATAAAAGCTGAAAGTTTCTCTGCGTATTGTCCCTTACAATAGGTGGAACGTTTGTTTGGCTATTTATTTGGATCATGGTAGCTTTGGGAGATAACAGGTAAGTAATAAAGGTGTAAAAAATCTTACGTCAAAGTATTAACTCTAATATTTTATATTTTCTTCAAAATAGTATTAGAAATCACGTCATGCATTGCCAGACACTTAGTATGGTGGCAACCCCCTGCCAGACACCTTTAAAGTTTAATAAGCCACCATGCACACATGGGCCACCATGAACCCAACATACATCCAAGGACTGGCTCTCTCTCTATAATAATACAAGACGAAGAACTAATAAACTATTAATTAGATCTAGGTCTAGGTCTGACTAGATGGTATTACCTGAACATGCCTCATTGATTGTCAAATAAAGTCAATTAACTTACAAGCTCTGCCCAAGTGCTCAGGTATGAGACGCTTACTAGTTAGACCCAGGTGTAGGTGTAGAGACAAGTAGTAGGTATATGTAGGATAGGTATACACATATCTATTATTGGTACAGCAAAATGGACACAGCAGAATGAGGTACTAACTAAATCTAATAATGGAGAAAATATCTTCGTTGAAAAGCGAAAAATTGTGTACACAAATATATTGTGTCCCTGGTTCGTCGTAGCTTGGGCGAATGTGTATGTGTATAGAATTTTATAGATACTTCACTTCGTCTTCGTAGCTTAGGTAGGTACTATACCATATACACGGAGTGAAATTAGTATAGGACTCTTTCTGTTAAGTAATCCCATGCAAATGACAAAGAGAAAAAATCAGTGAGCGTTAACCATTTTGGGTCACTAACCAATTCGTGGCCCACGCCTTAGAAAGTTCTTACCTAAAAATGTCGGCGTATTGTTGTACATCCCCATTGCCGGCTAAGCGGCGTTGGATAAAAATTCAAATGTATTTAAAATTTATACAGCACGTACTTCAACTTCAGCGCTTTTAAAAACTTGATTGTGGCGATGTAAGAATTTGAAAAGAGCAAATTTGTATAGCGGAATCAGGGCATTTTTTCCATAAATTTAACAGAGGAATGTGCTAACGAGTTTAAGTTATATAGGTCATCATCATCATCATCATCATGATCAACCCATCACTGGCTACTGAGCATGGGTTTTCTCTCAGAATGAGAACGGTTTAGGCCATAGTCTGCCACGTCGGCCCAGTGCGGATTGGCAGACTTCCCACACCTTTAAGAACATTATGGAGAACTCTCAGGCGTACCGGTTTTTTTAAAACTATGTATATATCTATTTATTTTAAACTATATATTTTCCTTCTATTTTAACAGTTACACAGGTAGGTAATGTTTACTCTGAAGCTAAAAAACCGTTAACTTCATCGATGGTTAACTTGAACTAGTAAAGAAGACTTATTAACTTTTTCGAGGTGGATTAGTCCGATATTATGTCTTTTTGACTGGTAACACTCTCTGACTCCTTCCATTAATCAATAATGGATAGGTATATTTGTCGGCAGCAAACGGAAAAGTCGAAAACCTAGACAGATAAAGAAGTATAGTCTAGGAAAACATGGTTTACATCGGTGTCTTAGAAATAGAAATATAATTATTTTTTATTTAAATAAAATTTTACTTATTGACTCGTCTAGTGAAGAAGACAAGAAACTCGGTGGTTGCTCTTTTCAAATATCCAATTTACAATATTGTGCCATGCATGCATAAGTAACTAATTGATGCCCGTTACTTTGTCTACTTGGATTTAGGTTTATAAAACCCCGTAGGAACTATTTGATTTTCCAATTTTTTTTTTACATTTACCTACATTATTTTCAATGGTTTACATTTATTTAATTTGGAAGGTATAATAATAACAAACAATTCTATTAAATAAACTTAAATCTTAATTAAAAGTAAATAAACAATTAACAATTAGTTTTCAATTGTATAATTACCTATACCTATAGGTACTTTTCTCAGGTGTATACTTTTATTTCTTGATAAGTTAACCTTATTTTAGAGATATAAAAAAGGGCCGAGTTGAGAACCACCCCCTTTGGAAGTCGGTTAAAAAGCTGCAAGTACAAATTGCACAACACTTCTAGTGGTTTCATGGGATTCTAATATTTTCCATTCAAACATGTTTG
Source organism: Maniola hyperantus (assembly GCF_902806685.2). NCBI lineage: Eukaryota > Metazoa > Arthropoda > Insecta > Lepidoptera > Nymphalidae > Maniola > Maniola hyperantus. The sequence continues at coordinate 11,000,253 of NC_048545.1, read as the reverse complement.
CAATTCTCAAAGCTGCTCTAACGATCACTCGCCTGGCGCTGACAGCATCTCTATCATAACGACCTAGCTTCCATTGGAAATATTCAAATTCTATAGATTTTGGAAGAGATTTTGCTACAGTATATGAAACATTGATTCACCTTTGCATGGCGTGACAAATAGTCCCCAATCTCATTGACAGAACTAATGATTGAACTACAGACTAGAGTGATCACGCTCTCATCCGATCCGAATCCGTGAAAATACGGGTATAAAAATATCTACGTCATATGTCATAAGCTACTATACAATTAGTTATATGACTACTTCGGAACGTATTTTCACGGACTCGGATCGGATGAGTGCATAACTAAGGGACAATACTTACATGCAAATGGTACGGAGCCAAAATATTTAAGATTTTATTTTGCCCCTTTAGCTTATAGAGAAGGGAGATATTATACTGAACATAACTGAAGTTAAAAAAAGTTATCTGCACAAGTCAAAAAGCTTAGAGCAATGTCAGATACTTCCGTTTTACTGAAAGGTCGCCACGAGTCACGACCCTTTGTGTTACTTTCTTAACCCTTGAGGCTGCAGGCATAGTCATAAGTTACTGACGTCGCAGAAACCTCTTAACTTACAAAAGGTTTAGTGGACTGTATTATATGTCTTTACAGTAAAAGCAAATGTCTTTGCACAATTTGCAAAGTGATTTTTGTAATACCAAGTATTAAGTTTAGTAGGTACTTTTAGATAGTGCATTGTAAGGTGTACGTGTGTTGAAGATGCTCCGGTGTCGGAGTGAAATGTGCGTTGAGTGTGTTTTGGAGGATCTGTGTGGTGTTGCGTATTGCTTGCTTGGTACCTTGCTTTTCCTGCATGTTTAGTAGAGGGAGCGTGGCCAGTGTACGCTGTGTGTGTGATTCAGCAGATTGTAGCAAATTGAGCTTATGGTTCCTTGCTTTTGCACATGTCTACTTTTCGTGCACACTCGTAAGCTGTAGCTCGTTTTATCAATAGCCGTAAAAATTGCTGAGGTTCGATTTCTGTATATTTAGATACTTATATAAAAAACCGGCCAAGTGCGAGTCAGGCTCACGCAATGAGGGTTCCGTACTACAGTCTTATTTTTGCGACATCTTGCACGATAATTCAAAAACTATGATGCATAAAAATAAATAAAAATCTGTTTTAGAATGTACAGGTGAAGACCTTTCATATGATACCCCACTTGACATAGTCACTCACTTCGAAAGTTGAAAATACTAATTATTAGTTCATGATTACAATTTTTTTTGTGTGATCTAACCCTAAATTCACGGTTTTCAGATTTTTCCCCAAATGTCAGCTATAAGATCTACCTACCTGCCAAATTTCATGATTCTAGGTCAACGGGAAGTACCCTGTAGGTTTCTTGACAGACAGACGGACAGACAGACAGACAGACAGACAGACAGACAGACAGACAGACAGATAGACAGACAGACAGACAACAAAGTGATCCTATAAGGGTTCCGTTTTTCCTTTTGAGGTACAGAACCCTAAAAATATGTAAAAAGAAGTTGCTACATAGGTATCTAAAACGAGGACTTAAAAGCAAGACACTTGATTTACATTTTGTAGACTATATTCACAGCTCTTTCACTCTCATGCGATTATTATCTAATATCAATAAAAGAAAATCACTGTTCATATTATAAATGCTAAAGTGTGTTTGTTTGTTGGTTTGTGAGCGGAACGGAGCAACGGATCGACATGATTTTTTGCATGGGATAGTTTAAAACCTGGAGAGTGACATATGGTACTTTTTAACCCGGAAAGAGTTCCCATGGAATTTTTAAAAGCCTAAATCCACGCGGACGAAGTCGCGGGCATCAGCTAGTATTATACATATAAGTTATAACCGTTGGTTAAACTAAAGCATACTTCGAATTTTGCAATTTGACGACAAGCAAAATATTTTCTCAGAAAACTTTGGTATTGAATGTAGAACAATTTATGTCAACTTTATGAGAAAATACTTATGCTTTCGAAAATAATAATACTGTATTGTCATGTTCCGAACAAAGCTGGTATCTACTTCTAGAGGCAAAATAAATAAACGTTTCGAGACAAAGGCGTGCGGAAAAGCAGCTATTTTGTTTTAACTTTCTCAGTAAATTTAAGATTGAGTATTTAAACAAGTACCTACTTACAGTTTCATCCAGTCCATCTGTCCATCTATCCATCAGTTCAACTGGCTGTGTCACATTTTAGAAATCTTTAAGGAAAGGTACAGTTGAAGACATTTATTAACGCTACATAGAAACATATTTAAAAAAAATAGGGGACATGAAAAGTGACAGTCGGAAATATTTTTGGTATATCGGACGAAGTTATAGATAAGGGTTCCTTGTATACTACGGAGGTATAAGAATTCTACTGAACTCTAAAAATGATAAAAGAAACATTATATTAGAGAGCATAAATAAATTTACCTAGGTCTGGTCATAACCAGGTCTTATGACCAGACCTGAGACAACGTAGAATTTATAAATCCCAAAAATTGACAAAGCGGGACATCAAATTCGGGACTTTTTACTTATAAGACAACATCAAATACTGCTACGCTACACAGGTCGTCTGTACCAATGAAAGGTTCCCAAATATCTCAATTCCCACGGTACATCTCATATAGAAAAAATATTCGGGTGTCTCAAGATTCCTTCGCGTCCTATTTCGTTGAAGGTAGATCGGCAGTCGAGATGTGCTAAGAATTTTGGATCTTTCAATATTCACTTCACACTGTCCAAGATTTTCTTATAGTAGTTTATCATGATCAACCCATTTCCGGCCAACTACTAAGCACAGATCTCCTCTCTGAATGAGAAAGGTTTAAGCCGTAGTCTGTCACTCTGTGGTCGGCCCAGTGAAGATTGACAGACTTCACATACCTTTGAAAACATTATGGAAAACTCTCAGGCATGCAAGTTTCATCACGTTGTTTTCATCACCGTTAAAGTAAGTAGAAAATGTCTAATTGTTTAAAACACACATAGCTCCGAAAAGTTAGAGGTGCACGTCCGGTATCAAACCCCCGAACCCCTGAATAGGGTCCGGACGTTTTAACCATTAGGCTATGGAAACTGTAATACAAAATAGTTCATGAATTAATCATCTTCTCCTTAGAGAGATAGAAAAGACTTCTTTTAACATTTAAGCTGACAACTAATTAAGGAAGCTGAAAATTATATCTTCAAGTCTGCAGCTCGCGAGACGTGAGTCTAGTTTAAATGGTTGTTTTTATAACCAGCCGTTAGTTTACTTTAAATTGCTTGGCACGTGCAATTACCTAGTTAAATATAAAACTGTAAACAGTTTTTTAATTAATAGGTACATTAAGGACAAAGAAAAACCTTATAGGATCACTACGTTGCCTGTCTGTCAAGTATGTATTTACTAGAAAATATTTTCAAGAATGAAACTAAAGGGCTGATTTGTATCTGAATAAAATAAAAAACTGAACACTTTATAGTAAGTAGATATGGTTTTTGTTGTAGTGTTCTGTCATTATAACACAATATATATTACATGACAATTGGCATAAATAATTCATGCTTAGTGACGAGTACGATAGACGATTTAAAACGCACGAGAGTAAAAGAGATAGCGCTCTACAAATGTGATCCAAATGTAGTAGTTTAGAGAAAGATATAAATGTTTTAAGTCTTCAATTATTTAGATAGTTTACGTAAAGTACGTAAGTACGTATCTGCTTATTTTTTACATAATAATTAATTAATATTGTTTTGTGAACATAATCAAAACTAACAAAACAAACGCAGGAAAACAATGAGTAAGTAAACAACAAACGACTGAAACCATAACCGAAGTATTAAAATTCGCTTTCATTTGAATGTTTGAGTTATGCCGTCCATTATGACCGTCTCTCTTTCATCATCATCATCAACTTATCCCAGTACTGCCAGTACTGCGGATGAGTTTTCTTTCAGAATGAGAAAGGTTTTATAGCCAACCACGGTCGAAAAGTGCGGATCGGCAGGTGTTACTCTTTACGAATATTTATTTTTAACTAGCCTTTTCCCGCTAATTCTTCAATGAATTAGGATTTCACCCCCTTAGGGGTTGAAATTTGAAAAATCCTTCCTTAGCGGATCCTTAGTCATAATAGCTGTCTGCATACTAAATTTCAGCCCGATCCGATCCGTCCAGTAGTTTGAGCTGTGCGTTGATAGATCAGTCAGTCAGTCAGTCAGTCACCTTTTCCTTTTATATATTTAGATTATGTTACGGTAAATGTGGTGTCAAGTTGATGGATCGTGGGCTACTTGCGAGGAGACAGCCGGTCCCTCATTAATGTTTCCTCACATGTACTATCCATCAAGTGGACTCCAGGCACGCGGACTAATAGGCTAGTTGACACTTTTTTTAAGTTGGTCTTAAATGGTTAATATTTGTCCTATTAGATCAAAAAAATTAACACTATATTTTTTTGCGCCCTAAAAACCGTAAAACTTTAATTTAAAAATATATTTTTCTTAGACAGGTGAAAACACTGTCGGCCATGTTTGGCCCATAGATTATCTGTGCTCTGACGTCATGCATTTGTAAACAACAGCATAACCTCCCAAAGTTTAATAAACATGACTTCTATACTAGTTTACATGAAAAATATAGTAATTATCGTTATTGTATCATCCGAGAATGTAAAAAACGCATCGATAAAGACCACAGGAAAGTTGTGGATTAGAGTGCCCAGTGAAATAAATATACGTAACACACGAAGACTTGCTTAAAGGGATCCTATATGACAAAGACTTCAACCCAAATTTATTTTTGCAAAGATCACTTTGTTGTAAGTCTTACTTAATAACTTATTCAATTTATAAAGAGAAAACGATATTTTTTTACGTTTACTATGAGTTTTTAGAAATATATAAAAACTAGCTTATGCTCGTGACTTCGCCCGCGTGGACTTCATAAATTTCAAACCCCCATTTAACCCACTCAGGGGTGGAATTTCAAAAAATCCTTTCCTAGTGGATACCTTCTCTTTACCTACAAAGAACACACCCACCAAATTTCATGTATCTAGGGCCAGCTGTTTAGATGTTTAGGCTGTGCGTTGATATATAAGTTAGTCAGGACTTTAAATTTTATATATATCGATACTACGTTAGTCCCCGCGTGACATAGGGATGACATTTCTTTGTTTACATATTTAATGACGTCACATCATGGCTGACAGCGTTTTCTGCGTTTCAAATAAAAATAACAACTGTATTTTATATATCCATCCTGCGTTTTTAAAAATTGTTATTGATATATTTCGTTGTCTTAAGCAAAATACTATAATAAATAATCATTTATTGGACGAAATTAGATATGAGTCAAGTAGCCTATTGCTTGTTAGTTTACCTATAACCTCAAGATTTAATCTATATCTGCTTAAGTATAACAAAACAGTAACTGGAAGAAATGTACATCAATGTATTTTGAAAATTTGAGGTAGCATTATTATTCTCTTTCTTAGTTTGTACCTACGCGTCGGTACGCGTTTTTAGGGTTCCGTACCTCAAAAGGAAAACGGAACCCTTATAGGATCACTTTGTTATCTGTCTGTCTGTCTGTCTGTCCGTCTGTCCGTCTGTCCGTCTGTCTGTCAAGAAACCTACAGGGTACTTCCCGTTGACCTAGAATCATGAAATTTGGCAGGTAGGTACCTACATCTTATAGCTGACATTTGGGGAAAAATCTGAAAACCCTGAATTTAGGGATGGATCACACAAAAAAAATTAAATTGTGGTCATTAACTAATAATTCGTATTTTCAACTTTCGAAGTGAGATAACTATATCAAGTGGGGTATCATATGAAATGTCTTCACCTATACATTCTAAAACAGATTTTTATTTATTTTTATGCATCATAGTTTTTGAATTATCGTGCTAAATGTCGAAAAAGTACGACTGTAGTACGGATCCCTCTTTGCGCGAGCTTGACTCGAACTTGGCCGGTTTTTATTTTATTACTATTTATTGCTTACTCGCTTATACTCGCTACTTCTTTAATGAATTAGGATTTCTTTCAAATATGATATGGTACGGCAACTGTGACGACGTGGGATACTTGCGAGGAGACAGGAGGTCCCTCATTAATGTTTCCTCACGTATACTATCCATCAAGTGGACTCTAGGCATGCGGACTAATTGCTTGTTAGTTTAATCTACTGCGGCGGTCTTCAGTGGATAAAATTCATACTAATATTATAAATGCGAAAGTGTGTCTGTCTGTCGGTCTGCTAGTTTTTCAAGGCCTATCTGGTTAACCGATTTTGTTGAAAGGTACAGAGCTAGCTTACATACCAGACCTATGCCCGGGATGTAAGCTTGCCTCGGACAAAAAGTAGTCTATGTCCATATATAGACTACTTTTGTCCCTGAAAATCCAAGAGTACCCATGAGATTTAAAAAAACCTAAATCCACACGGATGAAGTCACACATTTTAATCACAGCGCCATCTATATCATCATCATCATCATCATCATTATCAACCGATCGACTTCTTCCATAACCTCGGACTACCTTCAGCAGGGTGATTCGCTAATTCAGTTTCCAATACTCAATGATAGGCACGGAGCTCCTTTTTTAATTCGTTGAAGGTTTTCTACGAAAAAATATTTTAACATCACCCAGTGAAGCAGCAATGTAGAACTAACTAACCTCGGTGGCTATCATTTAGTGTTAGACACTGAGTTAGAGAATCACCTAGCAGGCCAGCCTACATGCTTTAAAGACCACAAACAAATTAATGTATCCATTAACGGGTATATTAAGGCAATACGTTCTATTTAAAACCAGGCATCCCTATTGTTTTACGGATAAAGGAAGCTTATGATACTAATTCATAAATCCATTGTCTAAAAAGGAAGTCTTTAGATTTTAATGGTGAGGTAATTTGAAAACTCCAAATATAGAAGCCCAAATGTATATCAGTGTGATAACGCTTTTTTGACATAGCGTTGCCGCGAGAGAGATGTGTCGCAGTGATTCTGCACGGACTTAGGACGTCACAGAACGCGCGCGTACATGTGTACCATCAGTAGGTACCCTTATTATAAATGCGAAAGTATGTTTATTTGTTGGTTTGTTGGTTTGTCCTTCAATCACGTCGCAACGGAGCACCGGATTGACGTGATTTTTGCATGGGTATAGTTAAAGACCTGGAAAATGACATAGGCTAGTTTTTATCCCGCAAAATCAATGAGTTCCCACGGGATTTTAAAAACCTAAATCCACGCGTACGAAGTCGCGGGCATCAGCTAGTTTGTAATACCTATACAAGGAACTATTTTATAAAATTCCGCAAGTCCGTTTAGCTCCAGATCAACAATATGCAATAATCTGGCATGCTGCAAATGGAAGCATTAATTTCGCGGCCTAAAGCAATAATTGACAGTCTATTTTACACCAAGAGAACATCGGAGTTAGAATATTACGGTACGACAGTCTGTCACCTCTACCTTTACTACTGCATAATATCGTCTAAGTATATTTAAAATTGTTATTGTACCATACCGGCAGGGGAAATTAGAATTTGGAAATAAAAACTGCCATACCGCTTTCAAGTTAGCCCACTTCTATCTTAGACTGCATCATTACTTACCACCAGGTGAGATTGCAGTCAAGGGCTGACTTGTATCTGGAGTAAAAAAAACCATGCAGTCCTATAGGCGAGGCAACAACACTGCGGTGCGACATCGCATCGCAAAAACGATGCCGCATGGCAATGCGATGCGTTGACGCAACGCAAAAATTTCATCGCTTACGGCATCTTAGGAGAAAACTCTGACTGCTTCTACTTGCGTTAAGACGCATCAAGAAAAACACACATAGCACAGAATGCCACACAGAGAGGTGTGGACACCGACTGAACGGGAATACGTTGTCGCATCGCAAGTTTGTACAGTGCGGCACCGCATCGGAAATTTGCATGCACATTGTGCGACGCCTTAGATTTTTACGAGCCGACGTCGTATCGCAGTGTTTTGGTACCTATCAGCCTTATGGTATGCCGCGGTGTCGCACTTTTGCTCTGGCAAAAAGAAGCTTTTAAGATTCGCTTCCGTCTCGCGTTACGTCGCGTCGCATCATGCGTTTTGTGTGTGAAGCAGCCTTAACAATAATATTTCTTTTCTAACTTCTGATATAGTTAGAGTTAACGAACGAACTGTTTATTTGCATAGAACATTGTTTGTTCGAATAAAAAGTTGTACCCATTATTTCTTGCGCTATTGAAGACATCGTTATTGCAAGGGTCAAAGTTGTAGCCAAGAACTGAAGGTTGTTAGGAAACATGAACAGTAGGTACTTTGATATAATGATAAACTGTTATGAATAAAAGTACCTACACTTCGTCTACTTTCAAGGGAAAAAAAGGTTAAATTAATTCTTGTTATTTCCTACGCACTATTAAAATATTATATTATCTAAATATATAAAAGGAAAAGGTGACTGACTGACTGATCTATCAACGCACAGCTTAAACTACTGGACCGATCGGGTTGAAATTTGGCATGCGGATAGGGCTATAAGGCAGATAGCTATTTTGACGTAAGCATCCGTTAAGAAAGGATTTTTCAAAATTCAACCCCTAAGGAAGTGAAATAGGGGTCTGAAATTTGTGTAATCCACGCGGATGAAGTGGCGAGCATAAGCTAGTCTAATTCTAAATGATGATGTCACAAGGGTGCGCCGCGCGAAATTCTAGATGTTTCTCGTCCATATTTAACCGTGCATAGCCGCCAATAGGCGCGTAGCTCCTCTACGAGCCGCCACTAGCTCCATTGCGACTCTACTCTACTCGCCACTACTCGCCGCATCTATAGTCTACTCGCCAGTCGCCGTCACTCAGCGCATTCAGTCGGCGCTGGCCCTAAGTGTCGCAGCTAGCACAAATTCTGTAATTCCCATTTTCCTTTACAGGTGTTCTCACTGATGTCGAGTTTCAGAAATCAAGAAAGGCGTTGCCCAATTCCATGTTGGGTCTGAAAACATTCAACTATTATCTTACTAACCAAACCGTAACGTAGGTAAGTATAAAATACTTTACTTACGGAAATGACAAAAATAGTTTAGCTAAGCCATACTCCGAGGTTAGAACGATTTATTTGTAAAGACTTGTCGTCATCATCATCGTCGGCAACCGATAGTCGTCCACTGCTGGACATAGGTCTTTTGTAGAGACTTATACACGCTACGGCCTTGCGCCGCCTGAGACCAGCGCAGCGACATCCCTGCGACTCGTTGGATTGACGTCTGTCAACCTAAAAATCAGTATAAATAACTAAGCCAAATTTCAGTCCGATCTGTCCAGTAGTTTGAGCTGTGCGTTGATAGATCAGTTTGTCAGTCAGTCACCTTTTCGTTTTATATATTTAAATAATTTTATAAAAAGGTATGAAACACGAAATAACTAAGACTATTGCACTGAGATGGTTATAAGAAGCTCTTATAAATGGCTCCTTAGCCCTGAACTATACCTACTACATACCTTGAAATTTACTAACGATCAATTCTAAAAAGGTTCACGCGTTCTTGCACGGACCATTTCATTCTCCCATGTTCAGGGTAGCACTTAACCCTTATTGGATGGAAAACCATATTCACAATAATATGATTGTGGTACAAGTGAGAAGAGAGAATCCATCAGCTATACAACATCCATATCCCATACATACTAATATTAAAGCGTCTTTCTGTCTGTCTGTCAGCTAGCTTGCTTTTCACGGCTCATCCGTATAACCATTTTTTGACGTTTGGTATAAAGATAGCTTGCATCCCGGGGAAGGACATGTGTCCCGGAAAAATAAAAAGTTCCTACCTATAAAAAAGTTCCTACAAAAAGTCAGTAGGTACCTATATTTTTTTTGTATTTTTCTGTATTTTTCGGGTTCCGTAACTCAAAAAGAAAAAAGGAACCCTTATAGTATCACTTCGTTGTCTGTCTATCTGTTTGTCTGTCCGTCTGTCTGTCTGTCGTGTCTGTCAAGAAAACCTATAGGGTACTTCCCGTTGACCTAGAATCATGAAGTTTGGTAGGTAGATAGGTCTTATAGCACAAATAAAGGAAAAAATCCGAAAAATATAAATTTGTGGTTACCTACATGCCGAAAAAAATTAAAATGTGTTTATGATAAAATAATTAGTAGGTACCTAGGTATATTAGTTTACCAAGTGGGGTATCCTATGAAAGGGATTTACCCAGGTATTGTACATTCTAAAATCGGTTAATAAAACAGTGTTTATTTATTTTTATGCATAACAGTTTTTGATTTATCGTGCAACATATTATTATCCCAAAAATACCCGAGTACGGAACCCTCGATGAGCGAACCTGACTCGCACTTGGCCGGTTTTTAAAAATTTATTTCTTCTGTTGATAACATATTATATACTTATTAATCTAATAAATTGTTGCAGTAGGCACTAATTACAAACCAACAATTTATTTTTACCTAATATTTGCGGTTTTCCTTATAAATATCCTTGTTCAGGAATTTCAAGCTTAATTAATAATTAACTATTAATAGTTTAGTATGTTAACAAACATGTCACCGTTTAGACATATTTTAGTTCTATCTTTGATTTTTGCAACTTATCAAACTGCTAAATTGGGAGATGGTAAGTAAATTTTTTATTTTTATCAAGTTAGTTCTACACATGCGTCCATGTTCGAAATTTTTAAGTTAATTCCAGCAAGTTCGAATAATGTAGACGTAACATCGAACATCTAGTATAGTGCGCGACAGGTCGACATGGCAATCGGGGTGGGGACGCTCCGCACACCCGCACAGCTGCCAGTGCGAGCGACCGCGGGAGACGTGCGGGTGTGCGGGGCGTCCCCCTGCCTCATACCCCGATTGCCATCTTGACCTGTCGCGGACTATAAAAAAGAGAAAACAGATTTGTTGTATTCAACCCCTAAACTTCAGTCAAAATTCAAAAATTGATCTATACTAATAAATTTGAAGTGTCTGTCTGCAATTTCGAAATAACTACCTAGGTACCTCAAATTAAGCTCATAATATGGTTATTTGAACTGTATCACACGTTTTTAAAATTTTTGTCTCTCTGTCTGTCTGTTTAAACTGGCTAATCGTTGAAAAGGCTGAACCTATTTTGATGAGACTTTTGCTGTTTGGGCATTACAAAGCGATACGTTTGCCTGATGTTAAGTAAACTCTACATAAGTCAACACCTTTTATACTAATGCGATATGTGTCAAACTTCATATCAAAAGTACGATTTTAGTCCTTATTTTAAAGGTGAACCGTACCTTTGACATGACAGTTGACTCATAGAGTTAAAATAGCATATTGAGTATTTTACCTACACTTTACCTCCTACACTTTTTTATTGACAATGGTTGAATTTGTCTAAATGATTGGTGTAATGGCGATAATGGATTAATACTTAAACTCAACACATATATCACAATATTATTGTATTTTTTTCAGATACACCTGACACTCCTGAACCTGTAAGATTTTCGTTCATAAGTCTCCTTTTTCATTTTTAGGGTTCCGTACCTCAAAAGGAAAAACGGAACTCTTATAGGATCCCTTTGTTTCCGTCTGTCTGTCTATCGGTCTGTCAAGAAACCTACAGGGTACTTCCCGTTGACTTAGAATAATGAAATTTGGCAGGTAGTAGGTCTTATAGCAGACATAAAGGGAAATCTGAAAACCGTGAATTTAAGGTTACATCACACACACAGTCATGAACTAATACTTAATAGCATCATAGTTTTTGAATTATCGTGCAAAATGTCGAAAAAATACGACTGTAATACAGAACCCTCGGTGCGCGAGCCTGAATCGCACTTGACCGGTTTTTTCAATAGAATAGCGCGTTGCTGCAATCAGCCCTGCTAACAATAGTTATGTGTTTGGCAAGGCTGCAAAGTTATTATATTAAGTTATTTTGTCGCGAGAGTTTGGGTGGATAAAAAGTAGCCTATTTATATCATTTCCCGGAGTGTAAGCTAACTCTGTTCCAAACTTCATCAAAATCGGTTGAGCTGTTGGGCTGTGAAAAGACAGACAGACAGATAGACAGACATAGTCTTGTGCGCTAATTCAATCTAAATTTGATTTTGTCAGAATCGTATGAGACAAGTACATACTATAGGGTGTAACCAGAACGCTGGCAAAAACTTAGCGTTATTGTTATACTACCCAAACACAATCGATTACCAATAACCATTTGCCTCATTTTGAAGTTGTTTTCGTAGGTATTCTTCAAACCCGCAAAGTATAGCATGCAAAACTCGGGTCAATGCCCCACCTACGATTTGGCATTGACTCTGAGTAGCCTACTTACGCAAAGTTCATTGACCTTTAGCGTCAGTCCGATGTTTACATATAGGATAGGATAGGATTTTTTTTAAAAAAATTGTGTTTATTTTTTTGGTATCATAATATCAGTAATCATCAGTAGGTACCTACATACTATCATCTGTCTTCGTTTTTGCCAGCGTTCTGGTTACAGCCTGTATATGGGTTCTCACCGTTTTGTCAACGTTTAACAATTTTAGTAGCAAACTTCTAATACCATTATTTTCTCATTTCAGTCTATCAGTAGTTTTAACCGTACAAGTGGTTCCTGTAAGTATATACCTATCTAACAATACATAGGTACTAGGTACAAACAAGTAAAGTGTCCACTAACTATAAAATATAATATTATTAAGTATTATGTTATTTCATTTTTGTAAAGATTAAAAAAAATTATTTGATGAGATTTGTAAATAAATTATATTTAAACTTATACTAATATTTATTAAATAAATATGAGTATAAGTTTTTAACTCCAACTCATACTAAAAGATGTTTACTTTTATTTCAGTGCTAGTGAAAATAAGCATGGTAAGTCAAGATACCAGACGTATTAGTGCTCGAAAGTTAAAGAAAATGGATCAAGTGCGAGTTGGAATCGCACACGAAGGGTTCCGTACCATCGTGCAAGAAATAACACTTTTCCTTTTTTCATAGCGGCCATTATGAAACTTTTATTATTTTTTATTGTTATCATAGAAAAACAATAAATGCATCAATAGAAAAACACACTTTGTAAAAATTTCAACTCTCTACCTATTGCGGTTTACGAGATACAGCTTGCTGACAGACAGGCGAACGGAAAGACGGACGGACAGCAGGCTTTGTAATTAGCACCCTTCGGGTACGGATGTCTGAAAAACTAAAAAAAACGAACCCTAAAATATAACGACCATGCGGCTTCGCTCCGGTAGGAATTTTGAAAAATCCTACCTTATTCTTATCTACATCATAAAGGGAACCTCTGGTACAAAATTTCAGCTTTCTAGATCCCAGGGTTTTGGCTAGAGGCGTTGACGAGACAGTCATTGAGTGAGTCAGGTGTTATTTTATTACCCGACTACGGTAAAGCCAAAAGAAAATAATATAATGGTTTTGGCAGTCTATGTGTGTATGTATGTTTGTATCTACATATTATGTGTATTCAACTGTAGCGGCTGAACTACTGGTCCGATTTTAATGAATGAGGTGTCAATTTATTCGTTGTTATAGTCCGGGTGACATAGACTACATTTTATACGAATAAAATCGATCTCACAGATGTTACATCCAAAAAAGTGGGGGTGTTTATGGGGTGTTAATTTTTTTTTGCTATTGTATTGAGTGGGATGTCAAATGAAAGAGAAAAAAATACTGTTTTCATAAATATAGTATATAATAAGCGACAGCAACCTAATTTTACTATACTATTTCAGCGTTTATTAAAACGATCGTAGTCGGGTTTTAGTTTTTAATTTTTACTTTTATTATTACTCGTATATTTTAAAGATAAATAAAACTACATCGTTTTGACCTGATTTTATATATATTTATTTTATTTTATTTTTATTTTTTATTGAATGGTTTACTAGCAATTTTAACATAAAACTTAGTAACTAAATAAAATAAAATAAATAAATAAAAACCTTAATATTCGAATAAACTTTTACAAGTACTTTCGAATAGTCGGATGCATCTACCACTGGTTCGGAATGCCTTTCCTACCGAGAAGAACCAGCAAGAAACTCGGTGGTTGCTCTTTTCAAATATTTGATATAGGTACAAGACTATGCCATGTATAAATTAGTATTTGCAGTCTTGTGCGTTGCTGGAACGAGCTGCAGGTCAAATCCAGGCTCTTTTACCATTTAGATAATCTTCAATTGTGTAATATGCTTTTTTCAGGAGCATATTTTTAATAGATTTTTTGAACTTGTGCAAAGGTAAGTCCAAAATAGTTTGCGGGATTTTATTATAAAAGGTAATACCCATACCCACAAATGACTTTTGGACTTTCCTGACTTTCCTTCTTCCTTTTCTTTTTGACTTAATTTTTGATAAATTTTTCTATCATGTACAATAAAATTATGTTAAATCATTTGAAAGTAAACACTGCTTGCAAATCCCGTACAGATACCAGAGTTAAAAATAATTTCAGGAAAAAGCAGAATGTGTGAATGATAAATATAAAGCTGAAAACAAAACAGATGCGCCGACACCTACGACACCTCCAAATCCTAAGGGTAAGAATAATTTAATAATTATAGGCCTAGCATTATAGAAAACCTTTAATAGGATGTGTGTATGTGTGTGCGTGTGCCTGTGTGTGTGAGTGTGTGGTGTATATAGATGGGCTTGGAACACAATTCAACAATCTGCTTGGCTGAAACTATCTCACTATTAGTTCAATTGCTTGCATTGCTGCATAAGTAGGTATAAGTCCCGCAAATTGCTATTGCGCTGAAACCATGTCTCATTAACAACGAAATGACGTCATTTTGACGTCATTTCGTTACAAAAATATACCATCAGCTCGAAACTTCAATCTAGTGCTGATGTCACTAAAACGGCGGCCACGCGCATTAACAATTTGCGGGTTATACTATTTATTCAGCCATTTATAACAGTAATTCTGGCTGGTTGTGAATTATATTGATAAAAATATAATATGTAAATTGTGAAAAATAAAAACATGCCGGTCGTTTTTCCCGTCATGCTTCCTTGAACGGAGTCATACGTAGGTCTCTTGTCACGGCTAATGTGCCTGCAGTATTGGAACCAAATGGTTTGGCACGTAGCGATGGCAAGAGACCAGACGGTATGACTCTTGTCCCGTGGAAGCAAGGTAGGTCGCTTGTGTGGGATGCCACGTGTGTGGATACACTGGCGCTGTCACACGTACAGGCGACCTCCGTGGCGGCCGGAGTGGCGGCTACTAAGGCAGAAAGGGCCAAGAGGCGCAAATATGAGAATATAGAAAATAGTTTCATATTTGTGCCTTTGGGGTGGAGACCATGGGTTCGTGGGGCGAGGATGCTAGATCCTTTTTTAAGGACCTTTCATCCCTTCTCGCGGAATCCACGGGGGACCGGAGGGCTGGCAGTTACCTCGGTCAGCATATTAGTCTGGCCATTCAACGAGGTAACGCTGCCAGCGTTCTGGGCACCCTGCCTCGTTGCGGTGGTTTAGATGATATTTTCGATTTGTAATTTTTATGTTTTAGAATAAGTTTGGTATTTTTGTTTTTTGTAATTTAATAATATATTATATTATTCTTTTGCATAAAAATTAATAAAAATCTGTTTTAGAATAATATGTAAAATATAAGCTAATTAATTTCAAAGTTTTTACATCATCTAGACCTTGAGACATTGAGACCTTGGGGCCGTGGGGCCCGGGGGCTCGAGCTCTTTTTGAAGAAATTGCGAAAAGAGTTATCGAGTCAACCGGGGACCCGAGAGCTGGCAGCTACCTTGGTCAAAGAATTAGTTTGGCCATCCAAAGGGGTAATGCTGCCAGCATCTTGGGTACAATGCCTCGCTGCGGTGGTCTCGATGAGGTTTTAGATTTAATTTAATTTATTTTAGTTTTAATTTAATGTTCTTTTTTTTTTAGATTTAATTTTATTAATAGTTTATTTAAATAATTTAAATACAAATAATTTTCACAAAAAAAAAAAAAATATATAGCCTAATTCATGAGCCTAAAGCTAGTCTTTTACATCATTATTATTGGTTATTTTAATTCTAACATTTTTTTAAACGTTTTTTAAATTATTTTAGAATAATTAATGTGAATAAAACTTAAGCTTAAGCTAGCCTTATCTAATTACTATACAAATCATGCCCGCGTGGAATTGTGCCAAGAATACTGGCTGCATTTCTGCGCTGGACAGCCAGGCTGATCCGTTGCACAAAATTGATTGTAAATTCTAATACAAATTCAAATTTTAACACTGATTGTATTTTAAAATTTTGATTATCATATAAGTAATTGTACTACTTACGATAAATTATATTTGGAATGGTCTGACAGGGTCTCGTATATATATCAAGGCATCCACCATCCAACGTACATGAAAGCGAATGAATAAATGAAATGAAATGAGACTAGTTTTATTTTCTTATGTACGCAGATCTTGATCGTCCAGAAAAGGGATCGAATGTTTTGGGAAGTACAATAAAAAATCCAGCTAAATCTTGTGATTATGTCGAAGAACCCGGTGAGTCCTTTTTTATCCAACAAGATTTTTCCCATGGCTTCAACCACGTGGAGTTAGGTTTTTTTTTAAATTTCGTTGTCATTTTTCAAAATATTTAGTAGTAACTCTATATTATTAAAGAAATAACTTACATAACCTACAATTAATATGCGAAATTTCAAGTTTCTAAAATAACTTTCTCCTTTAGGTATATGAAAGAAAAATGATATACAGTTTATCTATATCAGATAGTATGAGTTCTTACATCAATAACTAGTGGTTCGCCCCATACTTACACGATTCCCATAGGAAGACGTTCGCATGTTAAAATGCTGAGAACAATAACGCAAGAAGTTCGCTTCAATATTATTTACTGTACATTTATGTTAAAAATACTGATAGCCATTAAAAATCAAACTTGCTGATAAGGTAGAGTTGTTGTTTGCAGTCTGCTAAGCCTCCACCTCTGTCAACCCGTCCCGTCTGTCTGTCAGCGGAATTAAAATTTTCACAGCGTGTATTTCTCGTTCGTTATTTAAAAACAAATAATACTTATATACAAACTAGCTTATGCTCGCGACTTTGTCCGCGTGGACTACACAAATTTCAAAACCCTATTTCACCCCCTTAGGGGCATGGGTGGAATTTTTAAAAATCCTTTCTTAACGTATGCTTACGTCATAATAGCTATCTGCATGCCAAATTTCAGCCCGACCCGTGCAGTAGTTTCAGCTGTGCGTTGATAGATTAGTCAGTCAGTCCAGTCACCTTTTCATTTTATCAATTTAGATTTCAAAGTAGCCCCAAAGGTTACCTTGTACAATTTTATGGAATTCTTCGTTTGTGAGTCCCACTGGCATTTTTCTTTATATGATGATTGATGATTTGTCCAAAGGTTTTGTTTTTTGGTTTCAGGAAGCAGTTACATCATCAGCTCGGGTCGGACTATTAAAGTAAAGTGTAACGTTGCTGAAGAAAAGTGCACTTGTCTTAGCATTAAGGGTGAATTAATAGAGGAAAGTGCTATAAATGGCTTGGCAGTTACCTTAGGTGATCAACTTTGGCTGAGTCAAACTACTTACGACGAGCAATCACTTTACAATAATGTAAGTTTTTAAAATAAAAATAGCGAGCAAACGAGCAGGCAGGTCACATAGCAGCATAGCCAACAACCAACAACGGACGAACGCGCGCTACGGTTGGCTGAGATATTTACGCGCCATTCAAAATAAGGTTTCTGCACAGGTACATCGGCATGACTTGTAAAAGTGGTAGTACTGTACTTATCTATTTTGAATAAATGCTCTGAGTTTGAGTTTGAGTTTGAATATAAAAGTACGTTATTCCTGTTTCAGATCGAAGGAATCACTGGTACGGATATTCCACAAATATCGCATCTCTTGTCAACATCAGTTAAAGTATCTCAAAGAATAAGATACTATTATAGTGCTGGTAATACAACAACTGCAGAAGATGCGAACGTGAAAACCTTAAAGGCTTTATTGTGGAATGACCAATTGGTCGGTTCTGAAATAACGAAACAAATGCCCATCAACTTCACAGTTAGTGGGACTGAACCATGTTGGGTAAGCAATTAATCTAATTATATAAAAGGAGAAGGTGACTGACTGACTGACTGATCTATCAACGCACAGCTCAAACTACTGGACGGATCTGGCTAAAATTTTTCATGCAGATAGCTTATTATGTAGATATGAGGATTGAAAATTCAACCCCTAAGGCGGTAAAATAGCGATTTCGAAGTTATGTTGTAGGTGGACGAAGTCGCGAGCATAAGTTAGTATAGAATAATTGTATTGTGATAAAAAGTAGTCTTTCCGCAGGTTGTAAGCTATGTCTGTACCAAATTTCGTCAAAAGCGGATTTTTTTTATGGAACCATCTCAGAAACCATTGGAAAAAAAATCAAATGGTTCCGTAAACATCAGAAAAATCGGTGTACTTATATAAAAAATACTAATACTATACTACTCGTATATAAAAAAACTAAATTATGGACCTCCATCTTTTTGGAAGTCGGTTAATCTATTTTATATGAGAACATCAAAATTTCCACGGTATTAAAAAAACTTAAATCCACTAGACATCGTCATGCCATCATCAGTACCGTTATTATAAATGCGAAAGTGTGTTTGTTTGTTGGTTTGTTGGTTTGTCCTTCAATCACGTCGCAACGGAGCAACTGATTGACGTGATTTTTTGCATGGGTAGGTATAGTTAAAGACCTGAAGAGTGACTTTTTATCCCGGAAAATCAAAGAGGCGCCACGGGAATTTTAAAAACCTAAATCCACGCAGACGAAGTCGCGGACATCAGCTAGTACCTATCAGTTATAAATGCGAAATAGTGCCTGTCTGTCTGATAAACCCTCTGTTTAAAATAATAACAAAACCAATATATTTTCACAGGACGAAAACACAGAGTGGATGTGCACCAACATAATATTTAAAACTCAATCAAACAATCGGTTACCAGTGAAAGATTTTTACATAAAAGAGGTACGAATAAAATCTCCTGGCGTTCCCGATTCTGCAGTTCCAGAGACTGGCGCTCCAAAGGACGCTCCAATCCAAAAACTTTATTTTCAACTTACAGATTTATGTTTTTTTTATAATTGATAAAATCAATAAGTGATCATAGCTATCGCATCAGATAGGTGTACCTAAGAGCCCATTCCATAACAATCGATGAAAATTAACTTTCTGTATTCAGTACTTTTTTCTTAATTACAGATATTATTTTCGATCTGTAATTTTTATGTTCAATTGTTTAGATTCAGTACTTAATGCTTGTAATAATATGTTTGTAGTAGGCGTAGTATACGTCCCGCAAATTGCTAATGCGCGTGGCCGACATTTTAGTGACGTCAGCACTACACTGAAGTTTTGAGCTGATGGTATATTTTATATTTCGGCTAACGTCATTTCGATGTTAATGAGACATGGTTCCAGCGCAATAGCAATTTGCGGGACTTAACGTATGTAATTTTACATCTCACCCAACCCAATGATGATAGAATTTTTGATGATAGTTTTAAGATTTTATAAACACTTTTATAGATAAAAAGATAATATTATTATAATTTATACCCGTAGACAAAAATTATATTAAAATTGTGTGAAATCCGAAATTAATCATTTTGTAAGTCAACGTCACCTATACAGGATTATGAAAACTACATCGCGAACGCTGTTCTACATTGCAAGTGCCTTCTCGTAGCGATGTCCAGAACGAACTTTTTAACTGTGGCGCAATAGTTTTCGTGCTAGCTGCTAGATGGGGTAAGGAGTAGGTTCTAAGTAGTACATACAAATTCTTTGGTTCTAACATGGTTCTAACAAAATTGATGCATTGCAGTAAGCGACATCTAGCGAAAGTTGTTGAAGTGTTGGGGACAA
Organism: Maniola hyperantus; assembly: GCF_902806685.2. Taxonomy (NCBI): domain Eukaryota; kingdom Metazoa; phylum Arthropoda; class Insecta; order Lepidoptera; family Nymphalidae; genus Maniola; species Maniola hyperantus. The sequence goes on along the minus strand of NC_048545.1, from coordinate 10,980,276 downwards.
AGGAACGCATAGAAAATTTCAGCTTTTATAAAATAACGAAGGTCTGGCCTACCCAGGCTGTCTGTCTTATAGCCCAGTGATTAAAAGCTTAAGCATTTGAGAGATTCGGGGATCGAAACTGGACATGCAACTTTAACTTTTCGGAGTTAGAGTACCTTTTTAAGAAATTAATGTCACTCACAGTTAGTCTGGTGGTTAGTGATGATGCAGTCTAAGGCGGAAGCGGGCTAACTTGGAAGGGGTATGGCAGTTCCATTATACCGTACCTATACCCCCGATCGGTTTCTACGTGTCAGCGTACTGGAACGCATAATCACTTGGCGGAACGGCTTTGCCGGTATGGTGATAACTAGCCACAGCCAAACCCGCCCACCAGATCAGCCCCCTAATTGTGTAAGAATAACCATTTCATGGCTATCGCAATCGTCAAGAATTCTGCCCTTTGATTGGCTGTGAAAAAATGTAAACAGCGCATCAACCAACCAAAGGGCAGAATTTCTTGACGATTGCGATAGCCATGAAATGGTTATTCTTACACAATTGGGGGGCTGACCAGGGACAATTCAGAAATTATAAAATTTCCAAATTACTCCTGTTAGGAATCGAACTCGTAACCTTCCACTTGTAAGACAGCACTCACCGCTGCGCCAGGAAGGTCGTCGATTTGCTGTGACGGTAAGAAAATCAACTTGAGGAAACCTGCATGCCTGAGAGTTCACAGTGTTCTCAAAAGTGTGCGAAGTCCGCCAATCTGCACATTTCCAGCGTAGTGGATTGTCACCTAGACCCTTCTCATTCTAAGTGGAGACCACGCACAGTAGTGTGGCGGTGATGGTTTTTTAAAAGAATATTAGCCATGTTAACTGACTATATAATCCTCTCCAACTTCAAACTTGTGCTAGGAGTAGGTACGACAATAGTGCAATAGGGTTTGAACCGTCGACCTTTCGGTTTTCAGTCCACACCTTTACCCGTTGAGCTATTGAGGTTTATCGTGATGATGATGGTTTAAAAATCAAATAAATTTTGGACGTATTTTCTTTATTTCTTTATTGTTCCTTAACACAAAAGGGTATCCATATAACACCGATTTTCATTTGTTTTCATTAGCTAACGCTTTGTGAGACTGATTGTGTATCCATTGTTTGCTATAAATTAAATTTCTTGGCTGGCGGGATTCAAACCAAATGGTTTTTAATTTATTTTACTCGACTATCTAGAATTTTTAATTTTAGCAGGCAAAGTAGGTACCTACTTATCAAAAATTCAAAATTAAAAATTCGCAATTTTTGATAAGTAGGTATTTTTCTTCCAGTGTAGGTAAAAACTAAAACTTACACCTGTAATATTATATGACTGAGTGATCTATCAACGTACGGCCTAAACCGCTGGGGTTAGAAACTTGTGACAGTAAGTTTCTTTTATGACTTAGCCACCTACTAAGAAAAGATTTTTGGAAATTCTTTCTTAGGGAGTTAAATAGGGGATGAAAGTTTATACGAAATTCCGTCATTTTCAAGTTTTATAAAATTCGTATTTAGACTTTCGGGCAAAAATGAAGAAGCATTTTTCATTTCAGGATTTTTAGAAGTTTTACCCCCTTACTGATTTTCGAAAATTCAACTCGAGCAAAGCCTAGTAAAATTATAAGATATAGTTAAAGTAAAATATTACAGTCTCATCATCATTGTGCACCGATAGACGTCTACAGCTGGCCATAGGTCTCTTGTAGGGACTTTCATACGCATGGTCTTGCACCGCCTGTATTCAGCAGCTACCTGCGACTCGTTTGATGTCGTCTGCTCACCTAGTGGAGGGTCTTCCACCGCTGCGCTTACCGGTGCGAGGCCTCTATTCTAGCATCTTGAGACCCCAATGTCTATCGATTTTTCGAACTATGTGCAAGAACCCATTGCCACTTTAGCTTCGCAACTCGTTGACGTACGTCGGTTACTCTAGTTCTCCTGCAGATCTCCTCGTTTCTGATTCTTACTACTAATTTATGTTTTTTTAACCGACTTCAAAAAAAGGAGGAGGTTCTCAATTCGTCGGAATCTTTTTATAAGGTCAACTACGGATCTTCTCATTTCTGATTTGATCACGTAGATAAACTCTGAGCAAAGCTCTCTCCATCGCCCTCTGAATGACTCTGAGCTTTCTTATGAGGCCCATAGTTAGCGACCATGTCTCGGATCCATCGGAAGATCTTTAAGGTAAGTAACATATGTTTATGTTACAAGTAGGTATTTCTTAGTCTGTTAAAAAAATAAGCCTTAATGTATCCAACTGTATAAGATTCCCCAGGAACTAAAGTCAAAGTCATCCAGCTGGTCACTCAGTTCGTCGCACCGCTGAACTTCGTGGGCGGATCGTAATACATTATTCCCTGCCACACGTACGGGAATACGGGAGCCGAGTGCGACAGGACGCGGCAGTGGCCGTGTGATGAATATTTTAGATCATCCGAGCGGTACTCGCGAAGTTTTCCTAGGTACCTACCGACACACATGTTACGAGCACTGCTAAACTCGATAACATTTCTGTCTTAAAAAAAGCCTGAAACAAAGAAAACGTGTGACGAAAACTTCACGGCATGCACATTTTTTTGAAGTTTATTTTATTGTTTGTTAGCGTGCATATTGACAGCCCATTCCCACTTGTCGGCTGTCGGACCCGGATTTTAATCGGATCGGATGAGTGGCAGAACATTTTGACACAAAACCGGTTTCAGATAAGTGTGAATAGCTTCATATAAAATGTTCTGCCACTGGAATATCCGCTGACATTGCGGTAGAATGACAGCTACAATGTCACGATCGCAATCACCTCCTGATTAGTTGACGCTCGCTCACTATTGGCTACTATGCAAACTCAGCTAATCAGAACAATTGAGATTGAATGATTGAAGCAGGTTTTACGAAATCGACCTATCGATTAAAATCCGGGCCCGACAGACGGCAAATGGGAACCGGCTCTTAATGTGTACGGTTTGTAATTTAAGGATATCTGGTGCTTAGTATGAGATGCCCGCTGATGCAGAAGATGTATTTAAAAGCTTTAGTAGGACACAGTTAAGATTTATGCTACGTCCGCGACTTTACCACCGGTTCGAATTCACCTGATAATTATTCTTCTAAGAGCCAATTAATACATTTTCGTCACGCTGCATGGTCGTCACGCGTTCTGTTTGTTTCAATCTTTAATTCTAGGTTCTGACCTTCAGTTACCCAGCCAAAAGGGTCCGGAGATTACCAAGCCACACTGCACGTCTGCGGTTTGCCTATCTCTCTCTCTTGAACTTGGAATTCCTTCAAAAACAGGTCTCCTATGTTCTGTTTTGACGTGCTCCCTAACACAATAATGTAAGTGGCCATAATAATATTATAAATTGGTGGTCCCGGGTTCGATTTCCGGTAAGGTCTAAATTCTAATGTATCTGTAGGACTTCAAACATTGAAACATTGACCCGATCCTTTTGACCCAGAGTTACCATTGCATCCTGGAGGTGGCCATGGCCAAAGGATACTTTTTATCAGAAAAAAATAGTTCCCACAGGTTTTATACCTAAGTACGTTTAGTACTATTATATTATTCTGTGACCTAAGCTCTAAATCGCGTGGATGAAGTCGTAGACGGGAGTTAGTTTAAATATAAATGGAGACTAATGAAGGATTTCAACATTTCTACCGAAGCGAAGCTGCGGCGTGTCAGCTAGTATTATAACATTATACTAAATGATGCCCGCGATTTTATCTGCGTGGAAATAGATTTTTTAAGAATTCCGTGGGAACTTTGATTTTCGGGAATAAAAAGTAGCCAGCCTATGTCAGTCTCCGTTTCGAAACTAGTGGACACCCAGCGTGTGCTACTACGCTAAAAAAAATGCCTAATCCATTTTTTATTGGTCTAAAACCATCTTCGTATTATTGCCTTTCATTGAAACTGGTTCGGGGTACATATCGATTGGATGGTTTCAAAGTCTAATACGGACATAGGTAAAACATTTTTTTGTTTTAGGATTGTATTGATGGATATAGGCCGTAAAAATACACAATACACCAAGAAAATGATATGACTTTACCCCTATTATAAATGCGGAAGTGTGTTTGTTTGTTGGTTTGTTGGTTTGTCCATCAATCGCGATTCGCGTCGCAACGAAGCAACGGATCGACGTGATATTTTGCATGGGTATTTAAGACCTGGAGAGTGACATAGGCTACTTTTTATCCCAGAAAAATCAAAGAGTTCCCACGGGATTTTCAAAAACCTAAATCCACGCATAAGAAGTCGCGGGCATCGGCTAGTAATAAATAATCGCATTTATTATATTAATATACTTTAAGGCTGTGATAGCCTAGTGGTTAGGACGTCCGCCCTCTAATCAGAGGTCGGGGGTTCGATCCCGGGCACGTACCTCTAACTTTTCGGAGTTATGTGCGTTTTAATTAATTAAATATTGCACTTGCTTTAACGGTGAAGGAAAACATCGTGAGGAAACCTGCATGCCTGAGAGTTCTCCATAATGTTCTCAAAGGTGTGTGAACTCTACCAATCCGCACATCGCCAGCGTGGTAGACTATGGCCACAACCCTTCTCACTCTGAGAGGAGACCCGTGCTCTGTAGTGAGCCGGTGATGGGTTGACCATGACATGATACTTTAAGGCGATCAGGATTGCCTTCCATATTACTAATATTTTCTGCTAGCGTGCCGCGGTGGAAAAACACCCAAAAAAATTATTTCAAACAAAAGTCCCGAGCTTTCTTCATTAAAATCATAAGATTGCGGTTCAGGGCTTAATTGTAGCGGAAAATGAGAATCAGTTACCTTCCGGCGTAGAGTTTCAATTTGGCGTCTCTTCAACTTTCACCTTTTCTAATGAACTGTGCCGAAAAGGTTGTTTTTTTTTGGTTGATTTGTTATACCTATTTCCTTTGTTTATAAAATCATAGTACCTACTATTAATTAATTTAGTTGACGTCAGGAAATAAGAAACTTTGCGCATTCGCCAATCCGCTCGGTGGACTAATTCTAAGAGGAGACCCGTGCTCAGTAGTTAGCCGCGCGATGGATTGTTGATGATGATGTGTAAGTACTATCAATCTGAAATGCACTGTCGTAATAAGGTCACACTTACCAATTTAATCAAAAGTCAAAAGTCAAATGGTTTATTCAAAATAGGTAATAAATTACATTTTTTGATGGTCGGTTTTGTAAAATGATGATAATAGTGGTGATAACTTTTACGCGAACTTAAAACTAAAGCTACGAGAATTCCAAACGCGCCCAGGTCTGAGAAGAGCCCGCAACAAATAATCATCATAATCAACCCATCACTGGCGCACTACAGAGCACGGATCTCCTCTCAGAATGAGAAGGGTTTTAACCACTACTACAACAGCAATTTAACAAAATAAAAATAAAAAAATTAAACAATTTACCTAACGTAAATCAAGGACATTTTTCGTTAAAGAAAACGAGGATTGTTAATGAAAAATAAACAAGGTAGGAAAGTATGAAATTTTTGCAGCAGCTGTCTTGAGTTCGCGCGTAATTTTTTTTATATTATGAACTAGCCGATGCTTGCGACTTTGTTCGCAAAGTAAGTATAAGTAAGTTCGTAAGTTAATAATTCTACATTTCAAAGTCGGAGTTACAAGAGAGTTTCAGGTTTTTATTTTACTTTATCTAAATATATAAAAGGAAAAGGTGACTGACTGACTGATCTATCAATGCACAGCTCAAACTACTGGACGGATCGGGTTGAAATTCGGATTGAAATTTGACATGCGGATGGCTATAATGACGTAGGCATCCGCTAAGAAAGGATTTTAGAAAATTCAACCCCTAAGGGGGTGAAATAGGGGATTGAAATTTGTGTACTCCACGCGGACGAAGTCGCGAGCATAAGCTAGTCTTATATAAATATCATTGGAGTACCGAAACCAAATCTTACGGAAAATGGAGATCACTTACAGCTTCCACGGCGCGCATTTCGATTATTATTCTGAGTTTCACTTTTCTCTGGCTTCACTTTCACTAATGAACGGAAAAAAATTATGAGTGATTCTATTTGTTTGTTTTTTACTGTCTATTATAAATATTATTTTATTTTGGGGTATAGTCATTATAATATAACACTTAATTTCATGTTCATACTGAACCTTTTACAACGTACAGTCATTGTCGTCATCGTGAGCAACACGTCGCCGGCACACTACAGAGCACGGGTCTCCTCCTAGAGTGAGAAGAGTTTTGGCCATAGTCTACCACGCTGGCCATGTACGGATTGCTAGACTTTACACAACTTTAAAAACATTTCGGAGAACTTTCAGGCATGCAGGTTTCCTCACGATGTTTTCCTTCACCGTTAAAGCAAGTGATATTTAATTACTTAAAAACGCACATAACTCCGAAAAGTTAGAGGTGCGTGCCCGGGAAAGCCAAAATGTTATTCTAAAGGCCGATGTACATTATTTTCTGCCGCGTACTGTAGTTTTCCTGCATCTTTAGCCTTTAGATAGAGAGTCATCATCATCACCATTTCAACCCATTGCCAGCCCACTACTGAGCATGGGTCTCCCCGCAGAACGAGAAGAGTTTAGGCCACGGGCCACTACGCCGGCCATATGTAGATTCAAGATCGACAGATTTCACACACCTTTTGTGTGTAGAATTCACAGGCATGCAGGAGTTCTTACAATGTTTTCCTTCACCGTTAAAGCAAGTTGATTGCTTAAACTTCAAATTCAGATACTCGTAGAAGGTAAACCTACATAATAGGTTTTCAAGTACGAGTACGTACTTAACCATTAAACAAAGAAGAAGTTCAATCGAACAAGTCAAGAAATTAAACTTTCACATGAGCGGTCCGAGAGTGATTCTAGTAGATAATAGAATTTCTATTAAATGTGTACTTTTGTCGTAGATACATAGTGTTTTAGTGTAAAGTGTGGTTAGGACGTCCGTCTCCTAATCCGAGGTAGGGGGTTCGATCCCGGGCTTTAACCTCTAACCTTTTGGAGTTTTAAGTAATTAAATATCACTAATTGCTCTAACGGTAAAGGCAAATATCGCGAGAAACATGCGTGGAGTTCTCCATAATGTTCTCAAAGGTGTGTGAAGTCTGCCAATCCGCACTTGGCCAGTTTGGTAGACTATGGCCAAAACCTTTCTCACTCTGAGAGAAGCCCCGTGCTCTGTAGTGAGCGATGGGTTGATCATCCTTGATTTTGCAGGATAAAAAATATCTTATGTCCATCTCCAGCTTGCGAGCTATCTTTGAACTTACAAAATACATTATGATGCCCGGGATTTAGACATTGACCTAGATTGTAGGTAGGTAATTTTTTTTTAATCCTTTGGAAAATTATTGATTTTTATGAGTAAAAAATAGCCTTCCCCAGGATGCAAGTTAACTCTCGTCAACCTCGGCTAAGCGATTGTCTAAAAAATATTCGTAATATCAATAAGGAAAATGGATTTTACATACCTGTTTGCCGTTTATCAATTAAACTAGCTTATGCTCGCGACTTCGTCCGCGTGGACTACACAAATTTCAAACTCCTATTTCACCCCCTCAGGGCTTGAACTTTCAAAAATCCTTTCTTAGCGGATGCCTATGTCATAATAGTGATCCATCCAGTAGTTTGAGCTGTACGTTGATAGACCAGTCAGTCAGTCAGTCAGTCACCTTTTCCTTTTATATATTTAGGTATTAGGTAGGCTTTAGCGAGTAAACGTATGCAAAACATGATAGCCCTATATGTTCTCAAATAAGGATAGGAAGGACAAAGGTACTTTTATAGGGGTCAAAAGGTTAATTCGGGTCGTTAAGTTCGATGCGGGCGAGAGGCGTGCGGTTTGGCGGCTTCATGAGGGATTAAACAGAGATTATACGAGTGATTTCAATTTTGTAGTTTAGTTTGCAAAGTTAAAATGTTTGAGGCTTAGGGGACAGAGGTCATGTGTAAATATTCAAGCTAGCTGACGTGGAACGTGCATAATGTAAGGCCCGGTTTCAATCTAAGCGACGCGATGCGGAGAGGAATTATGTGTGACCAATCAGATTTTCAAAACATGACGCCAGATCCTTCTTTCCACGCACGTGCAAACTGTGGAACCAACTCCCATCGGCGGTGTTCCCACTAGATTACAACATGGGGTTATTCAAGGGGCGGACCAACAAATTCCTAAAAGGCCGGCAACGCATCGGCGGTTCCTCTGGTGCTGCAAATGTTCATGGGCGGCGGTAATCACTTATCATCAGGTGACCCGCTTGCACGGTTGCTCGCTATATCTATTAAAAAAAAAATTACGTGATAGTTTTTTCACGTCATCTATTAAGAATCGGATTAGTCTACTGAACATATTTCTCCGCTCCGTTTAAGTTGAAACCGAGCCTTACTAATCCGTGCCTCGTCCGCGCCTCATACGTGGCACGGCCCGCTCCCGCCACGTGTTGGCACAATCATCCCTAATGCGTTGCGGTCTGGTGCGCCAGCCTACAATAATATCTCTAAAATTAAAATGAAACTACACGTACAAACAATAGCGTTTATTTTCTCTTAATAACAATTTATTTTACTATGGGGAAGTTCTGGGGTTCTTATAACTTTGTTACGATTAGTAATAATCCGATAAACCACCAACACCTTGCTGACTCGTGGGAAGGAGTACCTGAAAAGGTAACATATTAATATTGATATTATTTTACATAGGTACAACCAAACAAAATTTTGCGTTGTAGGTTTGAACTCCTTTATAAACCACAACTTAGCCAAAATCATCTTAAGTGGGGATCTACAGAATAGAGAACATCTACCTGCATGCAAAATCTCAAGTTTTGTACCTAAATAATTGAGCTGTACGATAGGTACCTATGTCAGTTTCTAGAAATTTCAGATGATCTTTAAAGGCTTCTACTTTACCTTATCTTATATATTATTATTATTATTTATTTATTTATTATTTAATTAGAACGGCCATAAAGCCAATTACACTAATTAAACTACGAGTACAAACTAACATAAACATACATACAAAAATTGTTAAAATTATAAATTTTAAAAAGCAAAATTATAAATTTTCACAAAAGTGCAAAATCTGACCTATGAGGTCAGCCCATTTGTCATATATGCGCAATGCAAAATTATTTATGAAAGAAAAACTGTATAAAATCGTTGAAGCGTAGAGGCCCACCCGTGCGAAACAAGGTCGAACCTAGTAAAATATAACATATCTACTTAGTTAAATATACTTAGGTGTTTATTTTGCTCACAACTCTAAATGGATGTATAATTTAGGAACAGCCAAATATAAAAGGTAGGTAACGACTAAATGAAATATTTCCTTTGGCGCGTTTCCAATTTTTCTTCCATAACGGTGAACAGAGTTCAACGAATAATTTTCCCGCTCGATGAATACCTACAGTTAAATTTTCGCTATCGCCAAATAAAATGTTTAACTACGAGTAACGTTTAAAGTGTGAATAATTTAAGGATGATGTAAATGTCTTATGAGAGAGAAAGCTGATAAGCGATAAAATTTACGCGATGGTTCTGATGACGATTTGACCTATTGCAAAATAATAGTATTAATATAGCTGATACCGGCTGTACTAGTTGAAGTAAGCCCGACTAATTTTGAACCCAACCGAGGTCTTTTTAACCGACTTCAAAAAAAGAGGAGGTTCTCAATTATTCATCGGAATTTTTCCCCGTTCGGTTTCGGTATGTTCCCCGATTACTCAAAGACATCTAGGCCGATTTAGAAAATTCTATTTTTATTTGAAAGGGTAGGTATACTTTCGAAATGGTGCCGTATAAATTTGGTGAAGAGTTGCTAAATATCTTCGAAGATAGATAATGGAACTCCTCAACGGATAACAGTAAATTGCTCGCGATCAGTGTAATAGCTCAGTAAATAGTAGGTTTCTAACCAGGCATAGAATATTTTAGTACATACTTTATACCGCACGAATCGTCTACCTACTCTTTATATTGTTTTGTGACTCCACATTGGCCCTCGCTGTAACGCACGTAATCACGTCACGAATGATGACGTTGTCTTATCATTAAAAAGCATAATTTCCTTACCACTAGAATCGGTCCTAGCCCTTTGCATTTCGGTGTCCTTCAGAAATATGTATTCAGCTCGGAAGCCAGTGCCGTCGAGGCGGTCATTGGAGCGGAACGTGATTCGCAGGAAATTGCCTTCCGAAGCGACCTGAAGTTCGCGCAGCTGCCCGCAGTACCGCCGGCTTTGTGTATCAATCATCTGACTTGCGAACTGCACGTAGTCGCTCGCTGATACAGCTTCGCATCTAAGGAAGTACAATGTATTGACTGCACATTACATCATTTATTTTTAAATTGAAATAGCTAGCAAACGTCAAACGAGTAGGAGGCTCATCTGATGTTAAGTGATTACCACATTTGCAGCACTAGAGGAACTGAGGCCTTTCAAGAATTTGTTGGTTGGCCTCTTGAATAACCCCATGTTGTAATCTAGTGGCAACACCGCCGAATCGTAGTTTATGACATTGTTATAGGTACCTACCTAAATAAAATTTTCAAAAACACTGTTTAATCCAATGAAATATTAAAAATGCCGGTCAATTTCGCGTGGACTCCAAAGTTGGACTCGCACACGAAGGGTTCCTTATCATCGTACCTACAACTTTTTTGAAATTTTGAATTTGCATGACGGCATATTTTAAATTCGCCATCTTGGTTTTTATTATTTGTTGTTATAGCGGCAATAGAAATACGTGCACTCTGTGAAAATTTCAACTAGAGACCTATTACGGTTCATGAGATACAACCCGCTGACAGACAGACGGGCAATCAGACGGACTGGACGGACAGACAGCGGAGGCTTAGTAATTAATAGTATCATAGGCACCCTCCTGGTACCGAACCCTAAGAACAGTAAAAAAAATTAAACTATGTTTTTGATGTTGTTCGAAATTGTTGAATATGGCCTAACAAAAGACGAAGATGCCTATACAGTCTTGTTTTAAATATTTAATTGGTAGAAAATGCTTCAATTAAGAAATGAATGCTTTAATTAAGAAATTATTAGGTATAATTATTTAGAACTTATTAACTCTGAAATCCAAGACGTCTCAGTTCCAAGATTATGGCGTAAATAGCTGGACTAGAGAGGTCGTTGATATAGAAAGGTATCCTCGGTAGCTTAGGTAAAATAAATATAGTAATTAAATAGGTACCTACTCTTATCATAATAATAAGGGAACTTTTATCTCAAGTTATTACGGAAGAATAATTTGTTTACTCCGTGCCTACCACGTTGGTTCAATGAAATTTAATTAAAACTTTCAATCCCATTATTTCTGATTATGGACGTGTAAGGTAAACAAACAGTATTAAAATGGGATTAGCAAAAGAAATATCTGAGACTGGCTTATTGCCGTGACTTCGTCCGTATGATTTTAGCAGTTGAACCGCCCTGACTTCACTCGGATGTCCGAAAATCCTATCTTATTGGGGCCTGCATTTCTACGTTATAGAGGAAACAACTGTGCGCCGCTAAGTTTCTTGACCCAGCTGTTTCCGCCGTACCTACGTTGACAATTATGTCAGTCTATTTCTCCATTTACGACCTAAGTACATATCTAAATATATAAAAGGAAAAGGTGACTGTCTGACTGACTGACTGACTGACTGACTGACTGACTGACTGATCTATCAACGCACAGCTCAAACTACTGGACGGATCGGGCTGAAATTTGGCATGCAGATAGCTAGTATGACGTAGGCATCCGCTAAGAAAGGATTTTTGAAAATTCAACCCCTAAGGGGGTGAAATAGGGGTTTGAAATTTGTGTAGTCCACGCGGACGAAGTCGCGAGCATAAGCTAGTTATATTAATAATAGTCATAGATGAATCTGTGGATTAAATCATAGATGAAAGATTGTCTGAGGATTAAATGCTTACGGTACAACTCCCTCGACGTCAAAATGGGTAAAATGAACGTGCACACGTTCGTTCTTCCTCGCGTAAAAGAAATAATTGCACTCAGTATCCCTTGGGTAGAGCCCGGGGTGGTTTGGTGACGTCATCACGCCCTTACGACGCTCCGTGCTATTGTATACGAAGGCACATGGAAATTCCGGAAGCTGCTTCCCCGTAGCGATAGCATAATCTGATAAAAAAGATAAAATCTAAATATATGAAAGGAAAAGGTGACTGACTGACTGACTGATCTATTAACGCACATCTTAAACTATTTTATGGATCGGGCTGAAATTTGGCATGCAGATAGCTATTATGACGTAGGCATCCGCTATGAAAAGATTTTTGAAAATTCAACCCCCAAAAACTGTGACAAAATGATGTTAACGTATAAGTAGTCAGTACTTAATTATGTGTAACTAGCTGGTGCCCGCGACTTAGTCCGCGTGTATTTAGGTTTTAAAAATCCCATGGAAACTTTTTAATTTTCCGAGCTAAAACGTAGCCTGTGATCCAGTCTCTCCAGGACTTTAATTATATCCATGCAAAAATCCCATCGATCCATCGCTCCGGTCGTGGTATGACTGAAGGACAAACCAACAAATGCTTGTCACATTCAAATTGGGATATGAGAATCGTTGTCCTCTAATTTGTTTTTATAAATAAATAAAATAAAAAATATATATTCAATTAAACTTTCACAAGTTGAATCGTCAACAGCATCTACCACTGGTTCTGAATGCCTTTCCTACCGAGAAGAACCAGCAAGAAACTCGGCGGCTGCTCTTTTCAAAGATTTGATATACAATATTATGCCATGTATAATGTATGCCATGTAGGTACAATATTATGCCATGTATCTATATATATAAAAACTCGCCTTCAACAAAATAATAGGATATTTTGAACCCTCTGCTGTATCTCGACGAGTATATGCCCCTGAACTCCATGGATAGTTTTGGTCCATTCGACATTATAGGCTTGGGTATGTCATTGCCACAATATGAGGCCATTTTCTCCAGACGCCCGTCCACGTATAAAAACACATCCAGCGAGTCCATACTTTCACAGCTGTAACAAAAACTTTATTTCATAACCGTTGATATGTAGAATCCAAAGATACGCTATATTATAAAGTCTCGCGTGAAAAATACCTCCTTTGATCTTTGGCACAATGCGGTGTTGCAAAATAATGTGTATGACGATAATTTTATTATTTTATCAGTGCGACACAATAATATTATTACGTCGTACATATTGTATGTAATCGCAATGCTTTGTCGAAGAAAACGTCGCACTACTGATTGTACTTAGGCTGTTGGATCACGATACAACAATAAAATATAACATATTGATTATTTAAGTACTACTTGTTTTTTTATTCTTTTGTGACTAAGTAATTTGGTTAATTTTATCAAAACTATGTACACGTTGTTAGGTATATCATAACATATTGCATGCTAATAGGCAGAATTTGGCTGTACCTTTTTGTTTTTGTAACATCTCCACTGTTTACCCAGATTCGCAATAAAGAAATTTGTATTTGTATTTGAGGGTCTAGTTCAGTGTCACGATATTCATCCCAGTACATGTTGGTGAATGACTAGATAATTAATGTTACATATGAATAAAATAATATTGAGCATGTAGCTCTTTAGAAATTAAATTTAGGCTATGGAACAAGCGCCATGACGGTGAATTCCAACTCGTTTTGATTTTGTTTTTGTCGCTTGTTACTTTAGAACATTAAATAGGTCTCAAGTAAATGGGCATTGTACTGTACACTTTTATCAGTGATCTACCTATCTTTGGTTTTTATATCAAGGTTCGTATCACTTGAAAATATTAGAGGTCATTTATAAATGCCTTCTTGACGCCACCTTTTCGGTGTAGGTATAATAGTTAGGTAATTGAATAGAAAAGTTCTCTTTACTTTACTACCTACTTAGTCGTGTGAGCAAATGACCCTAAAACTCATATTAACTTTCCAGTATTCGGTCGTAAGTATGGCAACAACTAAAGGCAGATGTATCACCGCTGACGAGAAAGCGACTATAGCTATCGAATATCTTCTCGTTCAAGAAACTTACAATCGATATAGTATGGTTCTGTGTCAATAAAAAAGAGAAATATTAATGTACTAATGGTTGATTTCCGACTGTGCACACTGCCGGTGAGAACTCTTTCTCCAATTTGTCGCACCAATAAGAAACAAAGAATAACTCCCTCAGCAACGCTCTCTCGGCGGTCAAAATACTCGGACAGTTTGCGCAGAAATTAAATAATAAATGTAGGCCTATGACAGGTAATTATTTGTCCATTGTACAAGCACACTCGTACTAATATCTAGCAACAAAACTATCTCAACTACACACTCGCTTCTCGTTGCTCGCCAGCAGCTCCTTTCTAGCTTTTGCTCAATTTTTTCTCGCTTATAGTCGGTGGTCGAACAACTGCCTAAGTATAGCAACATGGACAAACATAACTTAATATTCGTATGACAAATAACATTATCGTACTTTTGCGTGACTGCGTAACTTCCAACGTTCCAACATTATTTTACTTGGAAAAGTTGGAATTAACATTGTGCTTAATTTAAAACGGTGTACCTAATATTACAATAATAAAAAGGCGGGAATGGCGTGTTGAAAAAGGGTAAAAAAGGGCAGGTAGAAGTGTTTTGTTGGCCGTCATTAGGGTTAATTTGGTCACACGAAAAATGGCTTGACCTGAAAGCTTTTAAGAGCTTCCCACAAAAACAACTTTCATAGCTAATTTAACGTGACGGCAAATACATTTATAATGTCCCCATGTTAGGAGAAACCGTGAGTAAACGTTTGCATCCATATGTGGTGGAAATCCAAACTACTCGTATGAAAGTTTTTATTTAGCGTTTTTTTATTTTATTCAGATACAAGTTAGCCCTTGACTGCAATCTCACCTGGTAGTAAAAGATGATACAATCTAAGAAAGATGCGGGCTATGGCAGTTTTTATTAAATCCATACCCCTTTGGTTTCGACACGGTATCGTACCGGAACGCTAAATCGCTTGGCGGCATGGTTTTGCCGGTAAGGTGGTAAGTCTTACCGACTTAAATTCAACCAATAACAACCATTGAGATTGTTACCATGTAGGAGATTGTCGTCACATCTTTTGTGCTAACTTTTATGTTAAAAAAATATAGCCCGTATTTTTTTAACATAAAAGTTTATAAAACCTATAAACTACTAGATGATGCCCGCGAGGTTTTTAAAAATCCTGTGGGAACTCTTCAATTTTCCGGGATAAAAAGTAGCCTATGTCCTTCCCTGGGATGCAAGCTATACCTGTACCAAATCTCGTCAAAATCGGTTGAACGGTTGAGCCGTGAAAATCTAGCAGACAGACAGACAGACACACTTTCGAATTTATAATATTAAGTACGGATAACAGGTATTAAAGGCATGCCTTAATTAGGATTTTGTGGTTAAATCCTTACATTCTATAGGCAATCGAGTGTGTTGTACTGCTACGTGTTCTATCTGATGAACATTCAGGCTACGAGTAGGCAGAATTGTAAATGATGTTTGACTGACCGCGGGAACAAGTTTAACAATGAATTGTGTTCGGATCCAGCGAGGTAAGCACATAGCTGGCAGTTATGTACCCCGAGAGACAGCGTGAAGTTATGAGAGGGTGCTTGATAAAAATTGATTTGTTCAGACCTAAGACTGGTTTTTTCTTGTGAAGTAAATTTGAGAACACAAAGCTATTGATCTTGCACGTGCTCTCTCTGGTCGTTCATTCCAACGTAATATGAAGTGAGAGAACCGAAAATGCACCTATGTAAGCGTATTTTTACTATCATATCTTCAACGTAGTTGGCTAGTCTTTGTGATTGGCTGCCTTTCATCATCATCCTCTACTTTTAACTTGAAAAGAGTTTAACCATAATCCTCCTTGCTGTCTTAATGCAGATTGGCAGAATTCACACACCTTTTAAACCATTATAGAAAACTCTCAGGCACGAAGGTTTACTCACGATGTTTTCCTTCACCGTTAAATCAAGTGATATTCAATTGCTTTAAATTTAAAACATACATAACTATGAAAAGCTTAAGGCGCTTGCCCGGGATTCCTAGATTATCACGGCTTAATTTTAACGCAGTACCACCTAACAAACTTTCAAGTTTTGTCAAGCATCTTTTAAAAAATCCACAAGCTCTTGATTCGCATAAATGGATTCACCGCAATGCATTCGACAGATAGACGGCGTCAATGAATTTATTGCTCGGTTAAAATTTATATGACATTGTTCGTTATATCATTCAAAGGAGGAAATTAAGAGAGATAAATCGTGTTTTGTTTGCATTTAATGTAATCAAAAAGCTGAAATCGAAGCAGAACCCCGATTATACAAATATTACATTTTATTATAACGTATGAAGTTCTATTACTACAATGTAGGGGCGATAGAACTGCGACTCAGTGTTTGCGGTTAATACGGTTTCAATATTTGGTTTTCGATTAGATACACATAATAATAATTTATATTGATTTTTCCGAATCATCAATGACAAGAGGTCATAAATATAAATATTTTGCAATCGTTATTATACTTTATGTCCAAGTGTTAAGGTTTAAAGTTTTTAATAATAGTTTATTTGTTAATACTACACATAACAAATATATAAATTAAATTATACATACATACTTATGTAACAATTTAAAATTAAAAGTTAATTAATTAATAATTTTAACTAAAACCAAAACCTTAAAAAATATAAAATTATAACTAGAATATATTATTAAAAGGAGTCCCTTTAGGCAAGGTTCCGAAGATACTGGCAGCGTTCCCCCTTTGAATAGCTAGGCTAATTCTTTGTCCGAGGTAGCTGCCAGCTCTTCGGTCTCCTGTGATGTCGACTAACCTTTTTGCTATTTCATTATATTAAAATATCACATAATAATAATGTGATATTGTAATAATTATTTTTGTGTCTGTAAAACTGTGATGTGTTTATAACGAATAAATTATATCAAATATCAAAAGAAGCATTGCAACGAATGCCAGGCATAAAGGTACGGACAGACGTGCTCATTACTAGCACGAAAGCATGCTTTTATTGAGCAAGTGCTCATTAGTAGCACGTGTGTCATGTAATGAGCATGCTTATTTCGAGCATGCTCAAAAATCAACCGACGTTTGATTTTCGAGCATGCTACCTGAGGCGCGGGTAGAAGGGGGCGTGCTCCGAGCGCGTCTGAACAGGGTTTGCTTATTAGCATGTACTCAGTACAACATACAACATATAACTCTACAGTTTATTTAAGCATGCTTATTGCTGGCAAATGTGAACAGTTGCATGAGCATGCTAACATTAAGCAAGCATAAAAGCACGCTTTTTTTTAGCACGTCTGTCCGTACCTTTACTTAGTTTTCATTAAGTTTTTGCACATTGCTAACTTGTGTGAACTCATAAAGATCGTTCGACACGGTTTTTGTGGCTCAACAATTAGCACCAGCTGCGAATGCGATTTATCACTACAGATAATCCATACAACCACATAACCGCATATCGCTAAGTTGTGTCCAAACCCCACATGGTCGTGTAACCACAAAATGAGTTTTACAACAAGTTTAATTTTGGCTCGCAGCATGCAGCTTAGTGGTGAAACGAAAGTCGTTAAAATGCGTTTAGCTGTTTTTTGTTCATGCAAAATTGTTTATGAGGTTCGTTTTTAGGAACTTTTTGCTATTCCTAGTTACTAGTTTATGCTCAAAATAATATACAATACTAGCTGATGCCCGCGATTTCGTTCGCGTGGATTGAGGTTTTTAAATCTCCCGTAGGAAGTCTTTGATTTTCCGGGATAAAAAGTAGCCAATGTTTCTCTCCAGGTCTCTACCTATACCCGTGAAAAAAATCACATCGATCCGTTGCTCCGTTCCAACGTGATTGAAGGACATACCAATAAACCAACAAACAAACACTCTTTCGCATTTATAATATGGGTAGTGATTTATGGTTGAATTGCAATTTTATCTGACGTTAGGACGAGGCATGACCAAAACCACCGAAAATATAGCTTTGAAAACAGTTTGCAGAAAATCATTTGCATGCTTACATAACTATTTTCAACATTTTTTTACCACTACATAATGTAATAAAAATTCTTGAATTAAAACATATTGGCGGCTAAGACAATCACAATAATATTATGAAGACATATCATTCCTGTAGGTATTCATTTTGATCGTGATCTTTGGACATGACTAATCGGTCATCGGAGTTTAGTAAAGCTTATTAAACTAAGATCTTAATTCACTCTCTCTTGGTCAATTTAGGAATGCACATTGCACAAACCTGTTGTTATCGATCATGGTCATCAAAGCATTATGTAATATAATATTGTACATCTAGATATCATATTGGATTATGCATAGATTTTCTGCTTCAGGGACTGACTCAATGCAATCTGTAGCAATGGTTATGACTTATAATATATTCAAAGGTTCTATTAACCCGGGTACAGATAACATCAGTACCCGTAGTACAAGATTTTACGTCTCACCAAACGAAACCAAATTCGAGAGTCGAAATACTTCCGCGTTACAGTAAAATGGACCTAAACAGCCTTGAATTGAAGTCAAATATTCAATGCCACTGATTTTAATTTCGCAATGTTTCCGCTTGGAGCGCTGGCTGTAGAAGTGTAGACAAACTTGTGCTTTAAAACAAGGTACCTAAGATCCAGTTTACTGTAACGCGGAAGTATTTTGACTCTCGAATTTGGTTTGGTTTGGTGAGACGTAAAATCTTGTACTACGGGTACAGGTGAAATGCCTCTGGACGATATTCGTTAGTCAAAGTTGATTAGGACCTTTTTTTTAGATATTATGTCGATGCTTTTTTAGGGTTTAAAGGAAAAAAGGAATCCTTATAGAATCACTTCATTGTCTGTCTGTCTGTCCGTCGTGTCTGTCAAGAAAACCTATAGGGTACTTTCAGTTGACCTAGAATCTTGAAATTTGGTAAGTAAGTAGGTCTTATAGCACAAGTAAAGGAATAAATCCGATAACTGAGAATTTTGTGATTTCACAGAAAATTTCAATTTTCGAAATTAGATAACTATACCAAATGGAGTATCATATGAAAGGGCTGTACTTGCATATTCTAAAACAGTTTTTTATTTCTTAAAATTAATTAATTAATTTAGTGTTTTAAAATCTCGAAAAAATACGACTCTATTACGGAACCCTCAGTGCGCGAGTCTGACTCGCACTTGGTCGGTTTCAGTTAACAAAGAAAAAGGAGTGTATTTTAAGGCCTAAAATAGTGCTTTAGCACTCGTTCTAGAAAACTTGTGTTACGTACATCGAAGCCTTCCTTCGGTCCCATACAAGTTTTAGTGGTATAAGTTATCTATTGAACAAATTCGTATTTGGTCTGATGGCCAAAGCCGTGCCGCCAAGCATTTTAGCGTTCCGGTACGATACCACGTAGAAACCGATCAAACGGCATGGGTTTAATAAAACTGCCACACCCCTTCCAGGTTTGCCCGCTTCCATCTTGGACTGCATCATCACTTACAGAAGTGAGATCGCAGTTAAGGGCTATAACTTGTATCAGAATAAAAAAAATCACACACGAGTGTAGAGCCAAAAAATTAATAAATAATTTTAAATACATATCAAAAATTATTTAGAAATATCCTTAAAGTTTAAGTTAAACACTATAAAAATTATAAAAATACAAAAAATTAATATTACAGTCATGCGTGTACCAAAAAACAAAGTGTTGACAACTCACTCGATAATGCTGCCCGTGACCCTCTGCAGGCTGAAGTCCTCGAACACTAATCGCACTCGCTCCCTCCCTCGCGCCAGAAAGTCATAATGACATTGCGTGTTGGGAGGGTACGGCGACGGGTACAAAGGAGAGATCAATTTCCCGTTACGGCTCTTATCGGACCTGAATACTTGATCGCAGGATGACGCTGGAACAGGATTAACTTTATTAACGTTACCTAAGGTAATACCTCTATTCTATATATATGTCAAGGTAATGACGCCACGTCTGTTTTGGAAGCCCCTAATCTCCAGAAGTGGGTACTGCACAGAGTTTTCAAGTTTTTGACCAATAGTTTCTAGAGTCAAGTAGGTATCCTTGAAAGTGAACCAGATCAGCTTGTCTAGCTGGAAACAGAATTTCACTAATAAGGCGTATGCCTAGTAAAAATATGACTAGCATTGACAACATTGTACTTAGTTTGTCACTCTTCTGCTCCATAATATAGCGCACTATATTTAATATTATATCTAAAACGTTGTGTTTTTTATTGAAAATCTATCTATCTTATCTAATAACTATACCAATACGATATAAATACAAATACGGATAGCCAGGCTGATCCGTTGCGCATAAAATCGCGGTGAAATGTCTCGTAAAATTTTTTAACAATACCCCTGCAGGGCAAAAGGGCAGTAACCCTGCAGCATCAGGATTCAGGTGTGGAACTTTAATGGGACCTCCACGGAAACATCCTCTGTTGATTAAAAAAATAATTGCAAATCGGTACAGGAACGTCGAAAAAATCGGTGTACATACATAAAAATAAAATAAAAAAACGAGCCGAATTGAGAACGACCTTGGAAGTCGGTTAAAAAGGGGCTGCGTTGATACTGTCAGTCAGTCATTTCACTAATAGCACTGCGTTAGAGGGGTATAAAGAACAGATCAATTTCCCACTCCGGTCCTTATCGCACCTGAATACTTGATCGCAGGACGACGCTGAAACGGATGGGCGGTTAAAGACGCCGGATTATATTTTATGAGCGTGTCCTTAGTGTTATTATTGAGTTATGTGGAGGGTAAAGTAGGTTAGTGAATGTATTATAAGTACATAAAAATATGTAAGTAAATAGTTAGAGACAACAGCTCCCTAACGCAGTGGTGAGCCGTCGTCATCAACCGACAGACGTCCACAGCTGGGCATAGAGCTCTTTAAGGACTTCCACATACCACGGTCTTACAATATTTGAATTCAGTGGCTCCTGTAACTTGTTTGATGTCGTATGTCCTAGAAAGTCGGTTTACCAAAGTTAAATCTGTTTTCAATATAGGCGTTGCGTCGATAATGTCAGACAGTCAGTTCACTAATAGCATTGCGTTAGAAAGGTATAAAGAAGAGATCAATTTCCCACTCCAGCTCTTATCGCACCTGAATACTTGATTGCAGGACCACGCTAAAACGGATGGAAGGTTAAAGACACCTGATTATATTTGAAGGGTAAAATGGGCTAGTGAAAGTGAATACTAGATAAAAACATGTAAGAAAAAAGGTAACTTGAAGTCCCAAGGTACTGAAATGGTGACTTTTCACTAAAAAGCTCAGCATGGGCAGACCATCCCTTAGGTGGACTCACGACTAGATTAAGGCGGTGCTAGACTGTGGCGTGTGGAAATCCCTATTTGAGACTTATGCTCATGAGGGCGGGTGGAACCTGAGTTTGATTCCTGGCGGAAGCAATTTGGAAATTTGTATGTTGTACTTTCTGATTGCACTACTATTAAGGCCACGGATACACCTGTAAGTTTTACTCGCGTAAATAGCATACCTTATTAACTTACGACTTTACTAATGTAAACACTCTTATACCTATGTAGCTTATGTAATTAAATGACGTAGTCAAACAATTACGTAAGCTACTTACCTGAGTTAAACTTACAGGTGTAAATTTTCTAGAACTTACTTGCAGCGCTGACGGCGGGTCCCATAGCAGATGTTGTTTCTCCTATACTTGATTTCTTATTACTTTCGAGACCTAAAAATAAATTTATGATTATTATACAAGAGATTTAAAAGTTTTCAAATAAAACCCCAACTACCATTTACAATGCATTTTTTTAGCCCGCACATTAAAACGCATAAAATCTGCAGTAAATTTTTTTAAGTATTTACCTCGCGCCATCAAGAATATAATGTTTTTTTTAAATCTTTTATTAACAGGCTTTTACATAATATGGTGAAGTCTTTGAAGTTTGAGTAGTTACGAGCGGACATAGGAATAGCATACAGAGGTTAAAAACATAACCCTCCTTTGGACTTTGCCGCAGTCGAGTAAACGAAATTAATATCATTGTAAGTAGCTATTATCGATCCTAGAGATCGTGCAAATTTTGAGAAAGATAAAAGATGGTTATCTAAGGTGGTATTTCTGTGTTACCTAAGTAGGCATTGATTGCAAACAAGGATTGCTCGATGATCCGTGGTGGATTCACTAGTCTCGAAGGAAACCAATGAAACCAAATAATAGAAACTTTCAGCTTTTGTAAAGCAGTTTTCTAGTTACGAAAGACAAACAAACATAACGGAAAATGCTTACTAAACCTGCGCTAGAGTTATCCTCCATTAGAAATTGGTAACTTGCTTTAAACCCCTGTCCCGGCGTGTCGGAGTTTGCAGTGAATTGAACCAAAAGGTCTGGTCCCGTTGATAGAATTTCGTAACCTAAAAGAAAATACTAAGGTTAAATACTTTCAAAAATAAGTTGTAACTTGCAACCACCAACACATAGCCATTGAATGGAGTGGAGTCAAGGCATAGTGCTTTTTTGATAACAAATAAAATTAAGCTTTATTTACTTTTGGACCATACGTCTCTAATTTATGTTTTGTTTCCATTATAATGATTCGAACAGTTAAATAAAGATCAGTTTGGTTATGTAAAAGACGTTGCGCGTTGGTTCCCCTGCATTTCGTGTATGCATCGAACTTCACAACGATCTACAATGACTGTTAACTCATTTAATATTCCTTATTAAAGGGCATGGCAAGATCAAAAGGTAATTACGTACACGCGAACGTAAATGAAACTCTACTGCTAAGCAAACACGTCTATTTTTACAATAACTTTGCTGTTTCACTAGTTATGTTAGCAAAGACAAGCTCACCATTTCTGTACGTTTTCTGAATTCTATGATACAGTACCTACTCATTTTTTTTTGGAAACAGTTTGTGCGGTACATAACAAAAAGGCGAATAAAACCCAATTATAAACAAGACAACCTATTCGAAGGTGGTCGGGTTCCTGAAACTTGTACAGGGATATGAAAAAGGGTTACCTACTAACCTATATCAATATTTACATTTGGAATACGTAAATATTTACTTCGCAACAAAACCGGGTATCGCGATTGAAAAGGTATGAGGAAAACATACAATAGGTACCTAACATAAACAACCTTTGTATTTTGAATTAATATTTGAATTTGAAAATTAATATAAACACAGAACACATAATATTTATGTACTAAATAAAAATCATCATGCGTTAAACAAATTTTCAAATTCATAAAGAGAAGTATGCATGCTGATGAAAGTACAAGATGTATTTTTGTAGTAATGCGTGCCTTTGCATACAATTATTTCTTAGTTTTTAGTTTCTTTGTTTTTTGTCTTGTTTATCTAATATTTTGTATGCAATACAGTACTTCTATTTATCTATCTACGTATTTATATTATGTAGTCATAATTTAACATCATTATCATCATCAACAACATAAATCACCGATAGATGTCCACTGCTGAACATAGGTCTCTTGTAGGGACACACGTTACGGTCTTGCGTCGTTTGAATCCAGCGGCTCCCTGCGACTCGTTTGATGTCGGCTGTCCAGGTGGGGGGTCTTCCAACGCTGCGCTTTCCGGTGCGAGGTTGCCATTCTAGCACCTTTGTCCTTCAATCACGTCGCAACGGTGCAACGGAATGACGTGATTTTTTGCATGGGTATAGATAAATATGTGGAGAGTGACATAGGCTACTTTTTATCCCGGAAAATAAAAGAGTTCCCACGGGATTATTAAAAACCTAATTCCACGCGAACGAAGTCGCGGGCATCGGCTAGTAATTAAGTAAATGTAACACAATAAATTATCTCAATTTTCTCACCTACAATTTCATTGCAAAGCATTGCAATGACAGGAGCCGTAGAGATTCTTCCATCAAACACTTTTATGATATCAGCACGATTTAGGCAACTGTAAAAAATAATAAAGGATGAACTTCGTGAAACCTGTATTTTAAAGTCCCTAAGTAAAATCCAATTTTTCATAATTCAAAAATAAGTGAATTAATCAGGAATATCGGGTGTTTAGTAGTAGGTACCTAAATATCCCCTAAAACGAAAAATTATTATTGCTATTTTTCTTAAATCATGGCAAATACTCAGTGTCACGCTCGGCAAATTGAAATATTAAACCTAAATCTGTTTATTGGAGTACAATAATAATAGGGTTTGTAGTTTGCACCTAATAATCTATTTTTCCTTGGTACCTAAACAAGTAATTCTCGCTGAAATGCATTAGAGGAGCACTTTAGGCGGCCTAGTACCGCGAATAATTGACAATGAAAATAATTATTACGAATGAAAAACTCAAAAAGGTCCAAAGCGCCGGGCGTCACAATTACGCGTTTCTCCGAGGTTTCAACGATTTGTTGATCTATTAAGTCAACCAAGGAAAGGAAAAGTATTATGCTTAGGTACCTGCCTACTCGTATTATAATAGTATACCAACTGATTTGTAATTAGGTAAAACTATTTCAAACTAGTTGCAGTTCTGCATTTTCTTTCTAATCTAAATATGTAAAAGGAAAAGGTGACTGACTGACTGATCTATCAACGCACAGCTCAAACTACTGGACGGATCGGGCTGATTTGGCATGCAGATAAATATTATGACGTAGACATCCGCTAGGAAAGGATTTTTGAAAAATTAACCCTGCCTGTGAAATAGGGGTTTGAAATTGGTGTAGTCCACGCGGACGATATCGCGGGCATAAGCTAGTTTAATAATAAGATAATAATTCTCTCATTCAACACGATTACACAAAATACTTAAAAATGGAACCTGAAATTATGCGAAAATTTTAAATGGATCATTTTCGAGTTGTTGAATTAATAAATTATCTAGTTAAAAAAGAGTCTGTAACTCAAAAGGGTTAAGATAATTTCAAAGTTACCATTGATCCATCCGCATTACATTTTGTAAAGAAAATAAAGATGTAACTCACTCTCCCGATCTTCCGATCGACAAAGAAACAGTGAAATGTAAATATGGTAATGTAGTGAGTGTTGAATAAATGATCGCGTGAGAGTGCAAAATAAACAGTTTTTCTTTTATAGGAGTTTGAAGTTGTAAGCAACATTATTTTTAACTGTATCGCATACAAAAAATGTGTGACTAGCCTTTACTAAATTTTGAATTTTTCACCTCTAAAATTTCGAACTGTTAGTACTTATACCTATATGTCTTTATGTTTTAATTGTTACATACTTAACAATTTTACCTAATATGATTAATTCCAATAGTTTGTTAATTTCCATCTACAAGCTCTGGATTATTACTTTGAAAGTTAGGAGCACGTTTTCTTAAAACTGCATTAAGGAATAAAAGCACGCCTAGCGAACAACTTCCATCTTCCATCCTACAGACGTAGCACAGGAGTTACGTCAAAAATATAAATTAGTATGGTGATGCAAAATCCCAACATTAATTGACAAGAAACACTTACTCGAATGGAACATATACACAAAACAGAAAGAAATAAGCAAGTAGGTATGTATTTGTGTACCTAATTAAATAAAACCGTGTACACAAAAAAACAACTATTAAGTTATAGTGGATTAATCTGTCATTATTATTTTTTCTTTGATAAAATAAACGAAAAAAGTACCTCTCATCTCCTTTCTGTAAATATAATTCTTCAAACACTAATTTGATCCTTTCGTGTTTTCTGTAACAAAAGACAAGGATTTATATATAAAACCTAAACTGTCTGAGGTCTGAGTTAAGGTGATACAATTTAGGTCAAATAATTTTTTTTCCAAAAATAATAAAAACCGACTTCGATACACAAACACTAAAAATTGAAAAATAATTTAATTTAGTACCGAATATATTATGTATACAAGAGTTGATATAGTTTCATAATAATATTTTTTGGTGCCGGTGCCAATTAGCTTCAGCTGCGCGAATCGTCTAGACTTCGAATTTTTATGAGACTCCACAATGGCACCTCATTGGCACCGACCCCAAAAAATATTATTATAGAACTATATCAACTCTTGTATACATAATATATTCGGTAATAAATTAAATTATTTTGAAATTTTTAGTGTTTGTGTATCGAAGTCGGTTTTTATTTTTTTTGGAAAAAAAAATTATTTCACAATTTTTAGTGGCCCCATGGTATTAAAATATGCTATGCCTCGTTAAAAATCTACTGTTTACTAAGCTATTACACTGATCGCGAGCAATTTACTCTTATCCGTTGAGGAGTTCCATTATCTATCTTCGAAGATGTTCATCAGATCTTCACCAAATTTAAATGGGACCAACTTTGAAGTATACCCTTTCAAACAAAAAAAGAATTTTCAAAATCGGTCCAGGCGTCTTCGAGTAATCGGGGAGCATACATAAAAAAAAAAAAAAGATTCCGACGAATTGAGAACTTCTTCCTTTTTTTGAAGTCGGTTAAAAATGAAAGAAGCGCAAAAAACGACAGAACCACAAGATTTTTTCAATACTAAAAATGCGTGTGACGGTTGCAAGAGTCGGCAGCATCGCGGGAGCATCAAATAAATGCTAGTAGTCATCGGCGCTGACGTCATAATCTCTACTCACGCATTTCACCATACTTAAAATACGTATGAAAGCAGCAAGAGTTGGCAGCATTAGGCGCATCGAAGAAATGCTGATAACGTCAGTAGTGATAGGCGCTGACGTCATAATCTCTACTCACGCATTTACAATAGGTACTGAAAATGCGTATGTCAGCTTTCGACTTTCAAAGTTTTTACAAGATAACTATACCAAGTGGGGTATCACATGAAAGGGCTTTACCTGTATATTCTAAGACAGATTTTTATTAATTTTTTTGCATAATAATTTTTGATTTATCGTGAAAAATATCGAGAAAAATACCCAAGTACGGAACCCTCGGTGCGCGAGTCTGACTCACACTTGGCCGTTTTTTTATATGAACAACTCGTCAATGTGTATTTCAACAACATGGAACTATCTAGCTTTCAGTGTTTTGTGTTCAAGATAATGTTGATAAGAATGCGGTTTATTTTTAGTACCTATTTTATTACTACTTATTTATTATTCGTTTCTAAAATTTGCACTAAAATCTACTAAAATTAGTCTCTATTTCAAATGTTAAGTTGAGGAACAAATCTAATTTACAATATTATTAAGCTCGGCTGATGCATCCAATTTAGCTACCGAGTATAATTCTGACCAAATGTTATGAATATGTTTAATCTGGTTGCGCTCCTCGTTCCACGTTCCGTTTATTTAAATAAATAAACTGATATATCCAATACTGTAGCAATACTGTAGCAAAACGTATAATACTTAATATTTTTTTAAATACTATTTTACTTAATGTTCCTTATCATAAATAATTAGATGATGCTCGCGACTTCGTACACCTGGATTAAGGTTTTTAAAAATCCCGAGGGAAATCTTTGATTTTCCGGTATAAAAAGAAGCCTATGTGCTTTCCCGGGGTGTAATTTCATCATAATCGGTTAAAATGTTGGGCCGTGAAAAGCTAGCAGACAAACAGACAGATATACGGACAGACATATAGTATGGATATAATACATCTTATTAATAAAGTCCAATAGTAGACGCATACAGGCTGATGGATTGGGATTGCATTGCGATTGCATTGTGCAACTATCCTTTCAAAAGAATCCTAATATATACAACGTCAATTTAATATACGCAAAACCTGAAAGTAGTTTGGTCAGAGTCAGTAACAGAATCGATTGCTATCATTTTTACAACGGGTTATATATTTTGATCAATAAATACTTTACAATCCTGCAAGTTTGAACACCTAGTTGAATGACCGCATGCACCAGCTGATTCAAGCAGCGCAAGCGGGAGCGCGAATGATCGACGCCAGCCGTCCCGTTCGCTCACAGCTGCTTGCTTGGGGTGACTATGTTTTTGCGAGACAACGACTCACTCAACACAACAAGCTTATAACTTCGTAAATTTTCATAAAATATTTTTGAAATTTTGTATATTTATTCTCCATGTAAAAATATTCGACACGCGTTTCGGTTTTTGCGTATTCTAAAACTAACGTGGTAGATATTTAAAACACTTAAAATATTTCAACCTATGACCGCTACAGACTTTGAAATCATTCAACCGGTCTGCTCCAAACTAGTTTCATTGGAAAGGCAATCATGGGAAGATGGTTATAGACCACTAAAATAATGCATGGGGCACATTTCTTTTTGGCGTAGTAGCACACGCCGGGTATCCGTTAGTATCTTATACTAACGCAAACATAAAACAAGTTTTCCAAAATTAGCGTCTGTTTTACGCGGTTTATAATAATTAAGCACGCCTGATGCATCCAATTTAGCTACGGGGCATGATTCTAACCAAATGTTATGAACGTGGAAATTAATGTGAGCCTCGCTGCGTTTATTTACATAAATAAACTGAAATCCACGCGCTCTTTGAATTTTTAGTCGCAAAAATGTAATGTGAATGTCAAAGTGTACCCATTTACATAAAAAAGTGTCAAATTGACGAAACGTGAGTACGTTGGTTATACAAAATGGACTTAATAATCTATAACTTGAGCCTAATTTCACAGTGGAACCCTGGAAGTGTGTTATTTGTTGTTTCCTTTCACGGTTCAACCGTTCAGATCTTGGGATGGACATAGTATACTTTTAACCTGAAAAATCAAAGCATTCCCACGGGATTTTTTAAAACCTCAATTGATCCGGCCAAACTCGCGGGGATTATTTGATTCTGTCTAAGGAAATATTATGAGAACTACCTACCTTGCGTTAAAATGATAATTGCAGCGTACATTGCTGGGATAGCTGGAAGGGTATCTGGGACTGTAGAGCCTGCCATGAGTTGGCCTGTCAGTTTGTGATGCAAACACGTAGTCGCACTGCGAGTCCATAACCTTCACACCGTCCGTTTCGAAATTACCTAGAAAGTTATATTAGGTTAATATTGATCAATCATCGTCACTACCGATTAAATGCGAAAATGTGTTTGTTTGATGGTTTGTTGGTTTATTGGTTTGTTGCTTTGTTGGTTTGTTGGTTTGTTCTTCAATCACGTCGCAACGGAACAAATTCCTGAAAGGCTGGCAAGCGGCAACGCATTGGCGGTTCCTCTGGTGCTGCAAATGTTCATGGGCGGTGATGATCACTTAACATTAGGTGACCCGCCTGCTCGTTTGCTCGCTATTTTTATTTAAAAATAACAGGTTCAAGTCCACCGCGTCAAATGTGTGTCACCGATGCCGTAGGTATATTTTCATAGTGTTTTCATTCCGACTAAGTATAACCATAAGCCATTAATGATTTTAAAAATTCAGTACTCACGCCCATCTATAAACCTGTATGTTCCGATGAAACCCGACGCATTTGACGGTTTCTCTCCACTCTTCAACTCTAATACCATCACTGGTCCATGGGAGTATAACGCTGGAGGAGCATCAGCTCTGTTCCCGCAGAGGATCCTGGACCAGGAGGTGTACTCGTTGATCCCAGGAGGCCCAGGACCGTGGACTCCACCTTCTGAGTAAACCTTGATGTAGTCGCCTCCCGTGCAGCTGTAAAGAAAATATTTTATAAAATCTTTGCTTGTAAAGTGGCTTTTACTACACCGCTATTTAAACTATAAAGTAGACTTTATAGGCGTCATCTATTTGGTAGGTACATCAATAGCTAACATTCCACTTTATTTTATCCTGGAAAATCCTCACGGGAATTTTAAAAACTATACCCGTTTTGATAAAGCACAAAAAGCTGTGATAGCCTAGTGGTTAGGATGGCCACCTTTTAATCGGAGACCGGGGGTTCTATGTTCGGCGATGGGTTGATCATGATGATTATGATGAAGTTAAAAACTTAAATTAATTTTAAAATATACCTTGGGAAAATCTCTGTTAAAATATAAAAAACTGCTTTTTTTTCAATGAACCGAGAATTTAGATCCTTATTTCTACAAAATAAATACTGACTAAAAGATGCCTCCCTCACGAAAATAACTCCCTAAAAATGTATGACGGCAAAAGGCTTTATGACCGTCGTCACTTTTGGCCCCACACTTTATGTATCCTCGAGGGTTTTCGGTGGTATAAGATTTACTTAGGAAGGATTAACTTAAATAAGTATAGAAAACTAGCTAATGCCCGTGACTTCATTCGCGTGGATATAGGTTTGTAAAATTCCTGTGGAAACTTTGATTTTTCTGGATAAAAAGTAGCCTATGTTACTCTCCAGGTTATTAACTATATCCATGTAAAAAAATCACGTCGATCCGTTGCTCCGTTGCGTCGTGATTTTGAAAGACAAACCAATAACCCAACAAACAAACACACTTTCGCATTTATAATATGGGTAGTGATACCCTGGCTTCTTTATATTTGAAGAAAGAGCGAACCATGGTCTCCGAGTCTACTTGAGTGAATTTACACTTTTTCCTTCTGTTCTCCACCTGTATTAGCCTTTTTAGCTTTTGAAATAATAAACTTATAAATAGTCCAAACCCAAAAATAAAAAGTAACAAACTCCATAATATAAAAGGCACTCATAGAAATATGGCTAAAAATAAAGTTAATATTACGACTATAGTACGGAATCCTCGGTACGCGAGTCTGACTCGCACTTGGCCGGTTTTCTAAATTCCATCTGAGTGAAGCCCGGGCGGATCAGCTAGTCAAATAATAAAACATTACAATGCACGAAGTTTCACTCTTAAAACAAGCTCGCAAAAAATTCACTTACAAATTCCGGACACCGTTAAATTAAGTCCGGACAAAGAACACTTTATTAAACAAGCCGGAATACAGATACCGCTGTTTCTGAGCAATAAAAGTCACAAAAAACTCCGAACACAAAGCTCCGGCCTCGCTTCTTGTGTGACTATAATTTGCTATAAAGTGCTGGCACACTCCATACACCTATTTTGGATTTAAAAAAAGAAGTAACTGGCACGTTTTTCGTATCTGTCTTCCATTTATCGTTTTCGAAGCTTTGTTACATAAATATTCCATGAACAACGTGTAAAATTACTTCAGTGATTAAAAATAAATTTTCAAAATGGAAGACGAAACCTTTCCACAACTATAATTAATTATAGGTTACAAGATGATGCCCGTTACTTCGTTCTCGTGGATTTAGATTTTTTTTAAATCCCGTGGGAATTCTTTGATTTTCCGGCATAAAGTCTATGTCCTTCCCCGGGATGTAAACTAACTCTATACCAAATTTCATCGAAATCGGTTAAACTCTTGGGCCGTGAAAGGCTAGCAGACAGCCAGACAGACAGACACACTTTCGCATTTATAATATTAAGTATATATATAAATGCGAAATTTATATAAGATATAAATTTATTATCATAGTACTTAGTTGAAAGTTTATTGAAGAGACTTCAATAAACCTATAGACCTAAAATAACGACCAAAAGATGTTCTTTGCTTTTTGACGGTGTAAATAAGTTCAATTAGTTATGCCTTAGCCACTGGACAGCAGTGAGATCTAGTTGGGGCAATATTATACTATGTTAGCCTTGTGCTTTGCGTGTTAAAAAGTATTCTAATGATAACTATCCTGAGGTATTCTAATATCCATGGTAACAATGGTTATTATCACTTATATGGTTATAGGAAATGTCGCTAAGGGCACTTTACAACGTTTTTGCTAGTACTATCTATCGTCGACTAGTTTAGGGGTATATCAAAAAGGTGAGGTATACGAGATATAAAGGCAGGCGTCTTTTTTTATCCTATAAACCAGATAGTAAGTCTAAGTAAATAATTTAGTGCCAATTATCTCTCCCTTCTCTCTCCATATTCACTGGGAATCATCGTTCCGTACAATGATTTTCTGAAAGCTGAGATCCCAGTCATTTTATCTATGAGTTTCAGTTTAGATCAATTCTCTCATAAAGCCTTTAGACGTTGGATCTACGTCCACTTGTAAGCTTAAGATCCGGGTTTTGTCCCGTGAGTACACATTTTCTTTCGAATAAATAAACAAAGTTGCCCCAAAAACAAATCGCCCCAAACAATTCAACGATATAACCGCGACGCTTCCAAGTTCGATACTCTTGCAAACTACATTTACTTAATGCTCTTAGGCCTTTGTCGAAAACAACGTATCTGAAAACGAGCGTAACTGATGGCCTGAAAGTGTAATAAAACAACTCTAAAAGTCTCGGAGACTCACAGAAATCGAGCGCGAAATGTGTGGATGGCAAGACTGCTAAATAGATGGAAATCTCTCCAAACCAATTTATTGGCTATTGGTGTTATTCGATACTGAATCTAGAAAGACGAAATGATAAATATTTTTGTTGTTCCCGTTGTTGATTTTATGAACTTACAAGATGATTCCCCCCACTTCATCCACGTGGATTTAGCTTTTTAAAAATTCCGTGGGAAGTCTTTGTTTTTTTTTTGCGATAAAAATAGTGCATGGTTTTCTTCAGGATGCAAGTTATCTCTGTCCCAAATAAATCGCTTCGTGCCCGTGGTTTTAGGTTTTTTAAGAATCCCGTGGGAACTCTTTTATTTTCCGGGGCAAAAAGGTACACAGATAGGCTGTGAAAAACTAACAGACAGACAGAGAACACTTTAGCATTTATAATAATATTAATTTTATCGTTGTTTATGAAAGAATCTTCGGTCGCAATTAAAAGCTGACCTATTCGTAAAAGTTCCGATTCATCTGGTTCCAGTACGATAGTATAAAGGGTTAATATCGACTTTAAGAACCCAGATAATATTATTATGATAATAATAATATAAAGGTCTGTATCTAATTTAAAAGCTCTTAAAATATTATTATATTATGTTTACTACGTCTACAAAATGAAAACGAGAAGAACTTTTAAAAAGGGTTAACAAATAAACAAATTATACTTCATTTTATTTTACAGATACCTAAAAGGTAAATTTTAATTTATTTAACTTATCGCATTTCCAGCATACCATTTATCAGCTGAAAATTTTAAGGGAATCAGTTAAAATTATTATATCACAAAATTAAAAATAATCTCCTTAAAAGCCCCTCGGCTAATGGTACCTACGTTTTAATCTAATTTACTTAAGTGTTAAGTATTATACCTACCTACTACCTCTTTCTACCTCACTACCGAACATAAATAATATTGAAACCTTTATGGGTAAAATGTGTGTTGACTTACTTACCTAATATTTATTTAAGTTTATCAGATAGAAAAAAGACATATTTTATATGTTTTTGTAAAACCGCAAAAAAGATCTAGTATTTGATTCTTTACAAATTGAAAATGTCTGTATTACGATTTTACAAATTCACTTCAATACCTACCTAAAATCCAAAGTTTCTTACATTAAACGATATAACAGAAGTTAGACGAGCCTAATACATTTAATTCAATAGTATTAGTCTGTTAGCTCTGTTACCAATTAAGGTTGATTAATTTTCACCGGCTACAGAGACCTCACCCATTTAATATACCTTTAAACATGTTATTATAAATTTTGTTATTAAAGTCAATACACGTATTTACTTCTAGCAAGTACAAGCGCACAGAATTCGCAAACTATTCTGAGTATAACTATTTTTTTAGACTTCAAATAATATATTGAAGTGTTATTGTTTGGTATGAAAATTGAACAAGTCTTTCGGAACGAGTAAGTATTTGAGTTGGCTTCATAGAGTTCTACACGTCCAATAAATCTACAAAGCAGTCGTCGGTTTTTACTTTTAAACTTTATTTAGTTTTTTTCGTAGATCGTTTCAGAAAATCCTGTAGCATGACTGTGGTAGAACTGTTTTTGTTAAACCTGATTATTTTCCCGGTTAGAATCAAATTTTGTTAGAATGGTCAATTTTAAAGTTATACCAATTTCAGTCGTGTATACTCGCAAACGAAACAGGGCTCGTTTCAGAATTTTTTACGAGGCCAGAATTTTTGATTGCAGAGTTCTCTATGCCACACGTGCGGGTTTGATTAGATGGTTCTGTGTGTTCTAATCAAACTGTTTGCTATTTTCATGATATATAAATAAACACATTTATTTATATGTATATCATAAAATTCTGGTCATGAAAGAATACAATAGAATAGAAAATATTTTTATTCAATTACTTTTACAAGTGCTTTTGAATAGTCGAAATATTTACCACTGGTTCGGAATGCCGTTCCTACCGAGAATAGCCAGCAAGAAACTGGGCGGTTGCTCTTTTCAAATGTTCAATTTACAATTTTTTTATCATTTACGTAATCTTCGATTGTACTATATGCTTTTTAGGTGCTTACTTTTAATAAATAAGTAGAAAGCATCGGCATTATATTAGACTGATTTTGATACAAGTTAGGTTTAAAAACATTTCTCATAAACTAATAGCTGTTCATTTATTTATTCTATTTTATTCTATTTCTATGTCTAAATTGTGTTAGCGTGGTGGACTACAGTCAACCCGGTCTCATTCTGAGAGGAGACCCATTCTTAGTAGTGAGCCAGCGATGAGTTAATCATGACGGTGATGTTCTATAGTAAGATATTATATGTATTCACATTTCACACAGATATGCAGGAGGTAAACATAAAAGAAAGCTGTTTAACTTTCAAATTTAATTTTGAAATGAATACAATTTCATTTCGTAATTAAATTCGCACGTCATTCAGCTGATTCAATGTTTTGTATCATAATGAAACCTTTCGTATATTCAGACTGAAATGAATATTGAAATGGAATGAAAGTCAGAAATAACATGAAGTTTAAAAGTCAACACTAATCAACGCTTGCACCGTTGATGTTGTGATGGAGAGAGCAGAGCTAATGTTGGAGTTTCTCTTCGTGATCAAATCAGAAATGAGGAGATTGGGATGTCAACGGGTTGCGAAGATGAAGTGGCAATGGGCAGAGCATATAGTTCGAAAAACCGATGGATGTTGGGCTCCCAAAAAGACTCCACACTAGGTTGACACGGACAGATGACATCGAACGAATCTCTGTGAACCGCTGGATTCAGGCGGCGTAAGAAAGTGGAATGTCAAAATCCCTAAAAGAGATCTATGTCCAGCAGTGGATTTCTATCTGTTGACGACGATGATGATCTGAGCATGCGTCATGCTAAGTATACGATCGTCATATTAAAAGATAGCGATGGTTATACCAGAGTGAACTAGAGTGAAAAAACACTCGGTTTGATCCTGAATCGACATCTCTGAAATTTTCATTTTCAAATAATTAGGCTAAGGGTAACGTAAAATCACCCCTAAATAATTGCGAAGTAGGTACTTACTAATTCCAAGCGGGAAATGAAAGATACACAGTCGTTTCCTAGCGACTAGCCTTCCTAGCCTACCTACATTTGACGCCTGCCAGTGTACCTAGCTGAATCCTCGATGACGCCTCGACGTTTTGTTACAAGCATGGATGTAGGAAATAATCATCAACACATCACCGGCTCACTACAGAGCACGGGTCTCCTCTCAGAATGAGAAGGGGTTTGGCCATAGTCTTCCACGCTGGCCATGTGCGGATTAGTAGACTTCACACACCATTAAGAACATTATGGAGAACTCTCAGGCATGCAGGTTTCCTCACGATGTTTTCCTTCACCGTTAAAGCAAGTAATATTTAATTAATTACGCACAAAACTCCGAAAAGTTTGAGGTGCGTACCCGGTATCGAACCCCCGACCTCCGATTAGAAGGCGGACGTCCTAACCACTAGGCTATCACAGCTTTTATAATTTTTAAATTATTTGTAGGAAATAATAATTCTTATTGATTAACAAGTTTCAAAACTGCCATGAACTGTGCGTATACTGTCGACTGCTCTACCGCTACCGCTTATCTGTGGCGCAGTTTTTTGGTTTCAATTAGAATGCCTGGTGAGTCGTGTAATTACGCTGTCATCTATAACTGTCACAGACTAGAATTTATTGCTCTCATACCGTTGCGGAGCTGGGTAAAAAATACACTTCCCTAAAATATTAGACGTGGTTTGTTTTTATTTATTTGACTGTGATGTGATGTATTTTGCAGAAGCGGTAGCGTAGAGGCAGTGAAACACTTGGTTAAACTTTGGGCTCCTCGGGAGTCCAGGGGTCGGGTCCCGATTTGTAGGAGAACCAGAGTGATCGACATAGGGTTGCGAAGCTGAAGTGGCAAAGGGCAGGACACATAGTTCAAAAAACTGATAAACGTTGGGCTCCCAATGTGCTAGAATGGCGACCTCACGCCGGAACGCACAGCCTTGGAATACCTCCCACTAGGACTAGGTGGATAGATGACGCCGCTGGATTCAGGGGGTGCAAGGTGTGTGTGTGGAAGTCCCTAAAACAGCAGTGAACGTTAGCAGTTAAAAATGATGATGATGATGATGATGATGATGATGATGATGATGATAAATGCCTAAGAGTTGTTCATAATGTTTTCAAAGGTGTATGAAGCTTGCCAATTCAGGAAAATGTGGAGGACTGTGCCGTAAAGTCTGCCTCTCATTCTGAGAGGAAGACTCGTGTTCAGTAGTGAGCCGATAATAGGTTGATTATAATGTCACATTGCAGTGGCATTCCAAAATCTTTTATGCTGGCTATACACGATCAAGTTTGCAGCGGACTTGAAGCAGCGTCCAGTAAACTTAAACCTGAAGGTGGTGCTGGTGGTGCATAGCTATCAGTGTGTATGGCAAGACAACTTGTATGGCCAGCGTCAGTTAGAATAGAATTGATGCATCCACAATAACCCGATGAAACACCGCTGATGGAAGTTGGTTCCATATTATTTTTGCACATAAATTAAGTACATTTTTTAAAGCCACTGTTAATATTATATTGTGTTGCGGTCGGTTTTAGAACGCAAAACTACCTTCTGTATTTTACTGCGACTAAATTTACGGCGGCGTTAGTGGACTTAAAACTGTCCGAGGGATGTTTTATTGTTTTATTTTACGTTGTTTCAAAGTCGTCACCATTTTTACAACGACGCGCATTAAAAACCGCTGAAATAACAGCCATAACGTCGCAGTTAAAACGGTCAACGGGACGTTTTTTGACCTAATCAGATAAATTACCATGTGGGGAGTTTAATTTGAATTTATTAACATAACAATATCGTTAAAATACGCATTCAAGAACATTTCAGTTTTAGTCGAAGATATTCGATTAAAGTGCAACAGACTCGTATCACCAATCTAGGTAATAAAACGACACTCACTGCCATGTAATTTATCGTCGCCCGCAATGTAATGGCATGGCTACTGACACTGCCCTGTGCTAACACGCTGGCGACACACACTTTTTATTTTTTAGGGTTCTACGGAACCCTAAAAAATAAAAATCAGATAGAAGGTACAGGGTACTTCCCGTTGACGTAGAATCATGAAATTTGGCAGGTAGGTAGGTCTTATAGCTGACATTTGGGGAAAAAACTGAAAGCCGTGAATTTGTGGTTACATCACACAAAAAAAATTAAATTGTGGTCATGAACTAATAATTAGTATTTTCAATTTTCGAAGTAAGATAACTATATCAAGTGGGGTATCATATGAAAGGTCTTCACCTGTACATTCTAAAAAAGATTTTTATTTATTTTTATGCATCATAGTTTTTGAATTATCTTAATTCTACAATTGGCTTAAGAGGTGAAGCAGCTCGGAGCGTACAGGTGCCAGGCCGGCACCAGTGAGGAGCAGCAGCGGGGATCTTAGCTGTGCAAGTGACATCTAGCCCCAAGGGGGGAGAGTAAGCATATGGGACAAGGAAGAGACGAAATAATTTGTAGGGAGACAAGAGGGAAAACGCCAAGAGCAAGTACCGAACGGGCGCCCTCCCGCGATTCGCCCCATATAACCGAGAGTTTGGTGGGGCCATGGAAAATGGAGGGTTAACCCAGGTTTACTCAACATGATTAATGTGGCATATTACTAAAATTGAGTTTTTAACGTTGAGTACTATTATTTTCAACATTTTATATTTTACGGATTAATAAAATACCTGTAAATAGAAAAGGCACACCTTTGGGGCATATCGTTTGTTAGTTCCACGCGATTAGTTCCAGGACGTCAGTTCAACGCGCGATATAATGTATTGTAAAGGAACGCTTTATAAACGGGAATGGGTAAAGGTCCGTCCACATCTGACGGCATCAGTTTCCAGTTTGATAATAGTGTTGTAGCCTCTAAAGATCCAGCAAGATCCTTTAATTAAACTTGGTTTACTTATCGATGTTACGAAGACAGGACAGTCTTTCTTGAATTTCTGTGTTGACTTGATAAGGTCAGACACTATGTCCTCGTACGTATGTACCTACGCAGTTTTAAAGCTTTAACAACGCTAAACTACTGACTAAGTATAAGAAATATATCGTTTTTCTTTCTTTGTTTAAATGCAACCTCTAACTTTCCTAGTTATGTGCGTTTTAAGCAATTAAGTATCATTTGCTTTAACTGCGAAAGATAACTTCATGAGGAAACCTGCATGCTTGAGAGTTTACCATAATGTCCTTAAAGGTGTTTGAAGTCTGCCAATCCACACTTGGCCAGCGCGGTAGAGTATCGCCAAACCCTTCTCATTCTGAGAGGAGAGCCGTGCTCAATAGTAAGCCTGCGACGATGATGCTGATAAACTACAGAGTAATATTTCATTTTAATAAGTTCGTATAATACTAATGGATTTTGGCAACATTTCAACGCCGTAACTTAATTTACCAGACTCCATTCAATCAAGGTCTGCTTATTATTCAAAATTAAATTTCACAGATCACTAGAGTATTATATTAAGCGATAGCTACCTACCTACCTGTTCTTCGCAATTAATTTAAAGCTTAACAAGGCATTAATTAAAAATAAATAAATATATTTGCCTTCAAATTGCATACTGTAAATTATTTGTGAATATATTTCGTTGTATAATGTGACTTAACAATATTCAACAAATACCGACCCGCAGCTTCGCTTGGTATAAATATAAGTCCTTCTCACGAAAATTTTTAAAAATCCCGCCTTATGCCTTATCAACATTATAAAGAAAACCTGTGTGCAAAATTTCAGTTTTCTAGCTTTAAGGGTTTGGGCTGGGCATTGATATCAGACAATGAGTCAGGAAATATGTCACTTAGATGTAAAATTTAAAGATTTTTTAAAAATATAATAGACCAACACTTAGCTGGAATCAGACCGGAGGCAAGTGATGATGCAGCCTAAGATGGGAGCGCACTAGCCTAGAAGATGCCTATTCACTCTTGACGTGAAGGTACCCATATTATTATAAATAAAGGAAAAACTGGTGTTGGAAGGGCGTTCCAAATTCTAGCGGTTCGAATTAGAAATGAGGAGGCAAAATTCCAAAGGCTAAAGATAAAGCTCTCAAAGTATTCAAAAACAAACTAAATGATAGTATGTACAATGTACATATTATTATTGGTATACTACTTACTTATTGGCAATAAAAAAAGCAAATTTTTATGTAGACAGCGTAATATATTATGTACCTAAGTAAAATAATGGACAAGAACCTACGCCCATTCAGATTACGAACAAACCGTTAAATTATCGAGGCTTAAACTTACCTGGCCCAATGAATACGTAAATCAGTCTTAATAACTAAACTAAAGCCCCTTTAAATTAACTTACTATTATTACAACCCCGAATCTTTGGAACCTCAATAGCGGAAAAGCTATCCAAAAATCATGAGTTATACGCGACAAGTAGAGATGGCAATCGGGGTAGGACACCCCGCACACTCGCACAGCCCCCGCGCTAACCCAGTGCGTGAGCTATTGCCACTGCTTAATTGAAAAAGAAAAACCAGTCAAGTGCGAGTCAGACTCGCGCACCGAGGGTTCCATACTATAGAAGAAGTAAAACGGTAAGGATCACGTTTGTTAACGAACTGCAAAACTAACTTTGTAGAGGTTTATTGTTAATATCAAAAAAACTCTGATAGTTACAGGCGTTGGTTTTATTTTTTTTGCGCGTCGGAGGGAACGGATTTTTTTTTCCAAACTTTGCACGATAAACCAATAACTATTATGCATAAAAATAAACAAAAATCTGTTTTAGAATTCACGGGTAAAGCCCCTTCTTGTGATACCCTGGTTGGTATAGTTACTTTGAAAATTGAAAATACGAACTATTTGTTCATAAACACATTTTTGTGATGTAACTACAAATTCACGGTTTTCGGATTTTTTCCTTTACTTGTGCTATAAAAACTACCTACTTGCCAAATTTTATGATCAACGGAAAGTACCCTATAGGTTTTCTGGACAGACATGACAGACGGACAGACATACAGACAGACAAACAACAAAGTGATCCTATAAGTGTTCCTAAATTCCTCCGGAACCCTAAAAAACAACATAATATTAGACTTTTTTTCGGATTAAAAACAATCCTACGTCACCCATACAAAAAATCACTTTAATCAGTAATTATTCCGTTGCAGAGTGATAGAAGAACAAACCAAGAAAACAAACCCACTTAGCTATATTTATAGTATTCGTAGGGACGTCAGATTGATATTCTTTACTAGATGATGCCCGCGACTTCGTCCGCGTGCATTTAGGTGTTTAAAAGTCCTGTGGGAACTCTTCAATTTTCCGGGATAAAAAGTCCATTCCCGGGATGCAAGCTATCTCTGTACCAAATTTCGTCAAAATCGGTTGAGCCGTGAAAAGCTAGCAGACAGATAGACAGACAGACTGTCACACTTTCGCATTTATAATATTAGTATGGAGTATGGATTTAAAAATGAGGCCTTAATGTGGGTAGACCCTTCAGTACCTGTAAATATGTTCCTCTTTGGTGTTTTTATTTATAAAGTTCGGTTGAAATATTTCCAATAAATATTTTTTATGAACTGGAAATAATTTGCAAGCTTTTTTACCCATGATGAATTTTGCTGAAGGAATATAATGAACAGAAATTTTGCAACCTTGTTGCCTTATTATAATTGACGAAGCGTATTAATATTATTTGAATAGCTTTAGGTAGTTTTTAGACCACCGATGATTAGCGAGAAACGAGTAAACTCGAAAAAAGTTGACGAGTAGGTAGTTGTTGGGATAGTTTTGTCGCTGGACTAGGAGCGAGTGCTCGCCAGTCATAGGTACATTAATGATTGCCTGATAGAGAGAGAGCCAGCACGTGCCAGAGGAATTTTTCTATTTTACAAATAACTGGTTGACACGCGATTTCATTCCGTAGATTTTTATATTTTTACACCATTATTACCTGTTATCTCCCAAAGCCACCATGATCCATAGTCGTTGATTGTTCCTCTCTGTGTTGGGGACAAAACTTACAGCTTTCATAAAATAACGAAGGTCTGGCACGCGCTGGCTCTTAGTCCATTAGAAGATATTATTGTCATGTGTATATTTCACTCACTATTTTCTCAAACCTATTACCTAAAATCTCTGGAACAAAATCGTGTATCAGCCAGTAATTTGTAAAATAGAAAAAAATGAATACATCCATACTAATATTATAAATGGCAAAAGTGTGTCTGTCTGTCTGTCTTTCTGTCTGTCTGTCTGTCTGTCTCTCTGCTAGCTTTTCACGGCCCAACCGTTCAACCGATTTTGATGAAATTTGGTACAGAGTTAGCTTATATCCCGGGGAAGGACATAGGCTACTTTTCATCCCGGAAAATTGATGAGTTCCCACGGGATTTTTAAAAACCTAAATCCACGCGTACGAAGTTCTAGTTTCTAATACGAATTTGCTCGTGTAATGGTTACATAAGGAGTTATTACTTAATTTGCAATTCCCTATGTGTACGCTCAAGAAATAAAATAGCATAGGTAGGTGGATACACGGAGTGTTTCGGTTATGTCTAAATATTTCATGTGTGTTATGATATTCATGAGAAATCCGTTCGAGCAGCATCCCGTGAGAGATCTGGAGGAGCTATGAAGGACACACAAGTGCTTAAGGATATGTATGAAAACAAATTGAAACGAGAATACTATAATAATACGCTAGCATAAAACTGGCCAATTGCGTATTATACACATAATGTGTAAGCTACATTGCCTTTGCTCAGTATAGGTGCTTTGGAATAGTCAAATTATGTGAAGTAAGAGGAGAAAGAAAGAATCTATTAACAGTAAAAGCCTGTTAAAGCGATTACGCACTGCACTTCAGTCATCCGAGTTCTCTCCGTCATCCGTAAGAATATCTCGGATGTGCCTCGGATTCAAATCGGACATATGACTTAGATATGTATGTATGTTATTAGTGCATAAACGATATCTGAGATCGGTTCGAGTTTATTAAATCTGTATTTTCACGAACTCGGATTGGATGAGTACGTCACCCCTCTGACGCACTCGTCCGATCTCTGATCCAAATCCAAGCTATTCAGTGGACGTCTATGACGTAATTATCTACGTCATATACGTCCGGTTTGAATTTGAGGCACATTCGAGATATTCTCACGGATGACGGAGAGAATTCGGATGACGAAAGTGCAGTGCGTGATCGCTCTCACGGACGACGGAGAGAGTTCAGATGACGGAAGTCGGATGTAGTGTGTAAGCTACCAGGAACCCGAATCCCATGTAATCGTTCGCTATGCTCTGTTGATCGGGGCATCTAAAGCGGGCGAGTACAAAGTGCTCTTCCTGCGATTTTCGCCCGCGTCCGTTTTGCTTGCCTATTCTCGGCCTTAGAGTGTCTTCACATTCAACGTAAAACGCAGCAGTTCAATCAGAGCAAACTAGATTGACGGAGCTCTCAGTTTGATCCTGCATTAACATCTGTCAAATATAAGGTATTTGAGGACTAGGAGTGACGTGAAATCAAATAATATTTAAAAATCACTTCCCATATTATAAACGCGAAAGTATTGCTTGTTGGTTTATTGGTCAAGTCCCTAAAACAGCAGTGAATGTCTATCAGTTGAAAACGATGATGATTATTTTAATAAATGTAATTTAAGTTAACGGACAAGAAAAACATCATGAGGAACCTGCATGCCTCCTGAGGCATGCAGGTTCCTCATGATGTTTTTCTTGTCACTATGTTGTGTGAAATTTGCCAATCCGCACTTTGCTAGCATGATAAACTATGGCCTTAATCTCTCACATTCTGAAAGGAGACATACGCGCAGTACTTAGACTAGGATCAACTATGGACTGAGATGATGATGGAATACAAACAAACTGCAAATCGATCCAGAAATCGCTGAGAAATCAGTGTGTATTTAAAAAAAAGTCGGTCAAAAACTGCTACGTCTTCGACCAGAAAATGTGAATCATCCTTTGAAACGTAAAGCACGTAAAAGGCTTTTATAGTCGAATGAAGTTTATTGCGTTCACAATAGCTGCCTCCGACCATTTACATCGACTGCTTTATGGGTACAAATGTGACAAAATTGTAAACCAGGCATAATGCAGATTTTAGTACCACTCAGCTGGTTATTTTGACGAAGCTCGGTACAGAATGATACAATATTACGTTTGTTTATGACAATTTCATTTGCAAATTAAATTGTTATTGTATGGTTATTGTACTCGTTTATTGAAAACTAGGCGATCTGCCCCTGCTTGGCTCGGTTTGAATTGAAAATTTATTTTTAGTGAAGCTCTATGTTATTAATACTACCTACATACAAAACTTTAAGTTTCTAGACCCATTGGTTATAGCTATAGGCACATTGCTATGTCAGTCAATTTATCCTCGATTTTTAATACTCAGCAGATACGTGATTTATACTAATATTATAAATGCAAAAGTGTCTGCCTCAATTCGAGGTTGCTTAAATTGATACGAATTTAACGCATAGACTCGTTTTGAAGGTTTGAAAAGAGCGATAAAATAAAATGTTATCGACATATTTTATTTTCCCCGATATACAAAATTCAATATTTAAAACTGTACAAAATCTGAATCACTTTAGGAAAAATACTTATTCAAAAACTAGCTGATGCCCGACTACATTACATCACCGAACTAGATGATGTGACTTCGTCCGCGTGGATTTACATTTTTCAAAATCCCACGGGAACTCTTTGATTTTCAGGGATAAAAAGTAGCTTTTGTGTTAATCCAAGGTATAATATATCTCCATTCCAAATTTCATCCAAATCCGTTCAGCTGTTTTTGCGTGATTGAGTAACAAACATCCAAACATCCAAACACTTTCACGTTTATAATATTAGTAGGATTACCAAACCCGAACTTGCAAAACGAGAATATTTTAATTTACATTATCAAGGCTTTAAGATGGCGGGAAGTGGGTGGATAAGGAAGGCGGTGGACCGTGTACGGTGGTAATTAATTAATTGGGTATTTGACTACATCAAAAATAAACTATTTCTCAGTGATTATTAAAGTTTCAGTAGTGAGCCGGGCGGCGATGGGTTGACGATGAACGATGATGATGATGAATACATATAGATTTTATGCACATGCCTTATCCTCAACTGAACTGGGCCCATAGGGAGAGCAATGATGACGTCATAATGATATTTTTATAGACAGTACATAAAGTCATGGCCATTTAATCGCATACGAATTCCCGATCGCAGTGTATTTGTGTAGTTAGAATAGAGACGTCCGATTTTACGACATCCCATGAGATTTTATTGCTCACGTCACCCTACGGCTATAAACGTTATTATTGCGACGTTATCACATCGAAAGTAAACTTAGTCCAAAATTCAAATGCTCCTTATGTTTATCTGTATGTTTAAAATTCAAAGTCCTGATTGACTGACTGACTGACTTATATATCAACGCAC
This sequence comes from Maniola hyperantus, assembly GCF_902806685.2. NCBI lineage: Eukaryota > Metazoa > Arthropoda > Insecta > Lepidoptera > Nymphalidae > Maniola > Maniola hyperantus. The sequence goes on along the minus strand of NC_048545.1, from coordinate 10,935,496 downwards.
AGCCTAAACCACTGGCCCTTGATATACTAAAAAAAGGATTTTTCAAAATTTAACCCAAAAGGGGTAAAATAGGTGTTTGAGATTTGTGTAGTCCACATGGACGAAGTCTCGAGCATAAACTGGTTTATTTATAAGTATGTACAGGAGAATGACTGCCAATCTGCAATGGGCCAGTGTGCCGGACTATGGCCTAAACCCTTCTCATTCTGAGAGCAGACCCGTGCTCAGTAGTGGGCCGGCGATGGGTTGATTATGATGATGATGAAAAGAGAAAGCTTGAATATAATGCGCAATTTAAAATATGACTTGCCTGCTCATCATACCTGCAATGCAAGAAAAAAGGCAAACGTAGACCTAGCCGTAGACGAATATCTTGGCTTAAAAGCATAGAACTTGGAATCAGCTTAGTTTATTTGGTTTTCTGTGCTTAAAACCCTTCGCCATCATTGGTTTAACTTTGCTTTTCATTCTGGATGATGGGTTAATTATGATGAAGTACTTACTCCAAATGCTCCTTGTAAATATCGAAGTCCGTGAACACGAGTTCGACGATCTGGTGCGGCTCGGCGAGGAAGGTGTACAGCAGGCAGACGCTGAGAGGGTAGGGGCGTGGGTAGTCTGGACTGCTGAACGTGCCGCGCTCTTTGCCGTGCGTGGACGTGAAGCGTATGCACGAACAACCTGCGATAATATTGTATTTGAATGTTTTTTGAACGGATAGTAAAAAACGTCAACGTTAAACCCAATGGAACAGAACAAATATAACAGAAAAGGAAAACTATCATGGCTAAATAGGGTTCACAGGTTAAGGAGTTATATATCTGTTTTTTGAGGTTAATTATTGTACGTAGATATTATGAGTTGCATATTAATATACATTAGTTTTATTGTATCTATTGTATTTGTGATTGAACGTAATCCTATTCGTTTCATTTAGTTTGGATTTATTTATTGTTATACTAGCTGACCCAGCAAAACTTTGGCTACGGAACCCTACACTGCGCGTGACCCTCCACGCACTTGGCCGGTTTTATAAATGAGAAAGTGTAAGTTTGCTCTTCATTCACACTGTATTCACCTTCCACGAGATTTAATGGCAATATGCTCTGCAGTCTGTAGATTCACGTCGTCAACGCTCCCGCATTGCACGTTCATGTCACACAGGTGTGGCCATAACTTTATGGATTGACGTGATTATTTGCGTATTTTTATTTGCGTACAAAATATAAATACAACATAATTGTACCCCAAAATAACTGCTACACTTTCTCAAAAAGCGCATTTGCATTTGGTGTTAAAATTTTTAATCATTTACCACTCAATATTAAAAAAAACAGAAGGCAATATGTTTAAAAATAAATTAAGAAATTGGTTAATTAGTAAGGCCTTTTATAATGTTAATGAGTATTTTTATGAAAATTATTGATGTAAGTATAGTATGTAAGTACCTAGGTAGTGTTTTTTAGTTTTGTAAACAAAATAGTTAAAAATTGTAATATTAAATGTAACCAGTATTGCACGCCACAAAGTGGCAAACTGTTAGAACTTTATAACAAGTATAACACCTAATGTACCTACACAGTTAATGCAATAAAATTTATTCTATTCTATTCTATTCTATTCTATTCTATTCTATTCTATTTGCATAGGACAATTTAATATAATATTTTTCGACTTGAACAAATACAACAAAAGTGTAATAATCAGCACGCAGTAATTGTAAATGAGACAATAAAATACAACTGGGGCGAATCCAAAGCATAATGGGACTCATAATCATAACGTTTTAACACTCTTTCAACAAATAAAATGACACAAAAAAGATAGGGAATGGCCCGAGCGCGACACGGCTCACCCTGATGAATACTTTATATATGAAAATCTTTTGCGACTACGTCAGTACCCCTAGTAGGAGTTGTTAGTTTTTGTTTGTTTTTACCATCATAAACACAAATAATTTCCCATTTTCATTACAATTAGTAAGCCCAAGCTTATGTATGAAATAGGTACGATAATAGTACAACGGGTCTGAACCTTTGAAGTTATACACTACGTATAACCACAGAATACTTAATACAGAGAGAGAGAGCCAGCGCCTGCCAGACCTTCCTTATTTTATAAGCTAAAGTTTCTCTGGGTATTGTCACCAACATTGGGAGAAACATTTTGTTTGGATTATTGTTTGGATCATGGTGGCTTTGGGAGATAACAGGTATTGAAAAAAAAATCTTACGTCAAGGTATAAAGTCTAATTTTTTACAATTTCTTCGGAGTAGTATTAGAAATCACGTCATGCATTGTCGTGTTCACCCACGCCAAACACTCTTATTATTAAACATTAAAGGTGTCTAACAGGGGGTTGCCACTTTGGCACTATGGTTTTGGTATAATGGCAGAGTCACTCAGCGTGTAATGGAGATAGTTTGTTTTGGAGTATTGCAACGTGATCAGAGTTAGCGACATAGCTTAATGAGCCTGTAGCTCGAAGAACTGATAAAAGTCAGGGTCCCAAAGTCTTCAGGCTAATAATATGATGGTTTTCATAAAATAACTACGAAAGCAGGCAATAAATATACAGAGAAACTCTACAAAGAATTTGGTTTTGGAAAACTATGATGAAATCGTACTAGAGGTACATTTCTTCGGGTAATCTCGCGTCGCGTGAAAATTTTAACACGGAATATTTAAACCAGAATTGGATGATAACATGCTCGGATGCGATGCCGTTTGATATTGGATAAAAGCCTTTTCTCGTGTCAAAGTATTAAATTGGTCCCTTGAATGTGAATGGGCATTTTGGATACCGTTTTTACTATATACGGTCATAATTTGGACGGTATTTTATGTGAACTATTTTTTGTCGTTACGATTCGAAGCTATTTATGCACACCGTTTCTGGGTATAACGTACCCAGAACGAAATGTACGTATTAAACACTAGCCGATGCCCACGACTTGGTCGCGTAGATTTAGGTTTTTAAAATCCTGGGGGAACTCTTTGATTTTCCGAAATAAAAAGTAGCCTATGTCACTCTCCAAGTCTTTTTATACCCATGCAAAAAATCACGTCAATCCGTTGCTCCGTTGCAACTTGATTGAAGGAAAAACCAACAAACCAACAAACAAACACACTTTCGCAGTTATAATAAGGGTACTGATAATAAGAGTACTGATAATAAATACAACTTTCAAGG